>NW_007231755.1:14269-14739 GCF_000164805.1 Carlito syrichta | reverse complement strand
CAGGCAATCCACTCACCTCAGCCTCCCAAAGGCGCGGGATTACAGGCTGAGCTACTGAGCCCGGCGTATGAATTGCATTTAAAATTTTAATTTTGTTTAGTAATTATATAGAATGTTAACGTGGTTCCAAAGTCAAATCTATAAAAAAAATAAATAAATAAATATATATATATATATATATATATATATATATATATATATATATATCTAGCGATTATTGCCCTTACCCTCCAGGTAATCTTATAAAAAGTTTATTTTATAAATTGTCCTTTTCTTGATTTAATTTTAATATAATCAAGTGACTATTCTTAGAGAAATAGAAGTATTTAGCTTAACAATGTATCCTGGAGATCACATCATAGAAGTAGGTAAAGATATTGTTTCATCTCTTTCTGTAACATATTTTATAACTTTTTGCTTTCTTTTAAGTTCATAGTTCTTACCTTCCACTTTTTTTTTTTTTTTTTTTT
>NW_007231755.1:0-13859 GCF_000164805.1 Carlito syrichta | reverse complement strand
TATATAT
Organism: Carlito syrichta; assembly: GCF_000164805.1. NCBI lineage: Eukaryota > Metazoa > Chordata > Mammalia > Primates > Tarsiidae > Carlito > Carlito syrichta. The sequence continues at coordinate 13,852 of NW_007231755.1, read as the reverse complement.
ATATATATGTATGCATATTTAAGTACATCGAGTACTCTATCAAGTTCATCTTGAATCTATTCTCTCAGAACCTGCTGCTTGCTGCAGTCTGGATGAATCGCCCATGGCCTGCTGCACAGCTACCAACCACCCTTTACAATCTCCCCTCACCCTTTCACCATCATCCTGGAAACTTTTTCTTTTCTTTTCTTTTTTTTTTTTTTTGAGTTGGAGTCTCACTCTGTCTCCCAGGCTAGAGTACAGAGGCATGGTCACAGCCACCACAGCCTTGACCTGCTGAGCTCAGGTGATCCTTCCACCTCAGCCTTCCAAGTAGCTGGAATTACAAGCACGTGCCACCACGCCCAGCTAATTTTTTTTGATTTATCGTAGAGATGAGGTCTCGCCCAGTTGCCCGGTTGGTCTTGAACCTGTGAGCTCAGACAATCCGCTCACTTCAGCTTCCCAAAGTGCTGGGATTATAGGCATGAGCCACCGCGCCCGGCCAACAAATATTTCCTTTTTATTGAGCAAACTTACCTACTTACTGGTTCCTCTGTCACTCTCTTTCTTGCTTTACTCTCTCATATTTTGATGAAGCCTAACTAACTTCTTTAGCTTGGTATTGTGATGAGGTTCACGATTCTAATTCATACTGCTTCGTCTATCCTCAACCAAAGATGGGGATATCACAGAAGTATTACGACAACGACCTGTCACTGCCCGTTGTGTCTCATGATGTCCTTTCATACGGCTCTTAAATCATGTCACATTACATATTTAACAACATCATTTGGATTCTACCCTTACTCAAGTAGAACATGACTCAAGGCTACCTTCTTAGCTAGACAATCATTCGCTCCAAGTTGAGATAGCATATCATATAATACAAGCATAGCCCGGCAATGAACTAATAAGACTTGGAAGGCGTTTCGTGTACGTGGTGAAAGGATGAAATGCACTCTAAGAAAAGCCTTGCGTGTGTACGAAGATCTTAGAGTGTGATTGTTTGCATCAGATTATCAGTGTATTTATGAGGCTGATGAGAAAGTCTAGAGCAGGCATGATACCTTGGCACCAATCAAGTATGATTCCTCGTATAGGTAAAATAAAGTTCTCAGAGTAAGTTTAAAATGACAAGGAGTATAAGCTACTTGTGTTTAAAGCAAGCAAGCAAGGCAAATGATAATACTATTGACAAAATCACTTTTGCATGGGTGCAGCAGAAAAAAAGAAGAAAAAAAATCATGAGGTGACTGACAGTCTGTTGGTGATGTATTTCAGTAATGTACAAGGTTTGTGGTTTATAACATCATCAGAGTAGTACAATAGCATTATATCCCCAGAGTTGTGCAGTTATCTCTCCCTTTCTCTTTCTGTTCTTTGCATACAATGGGGGATCTAAGCCTGGATCCATGCCCTACCCAGGACATTTCCTCTTTGTGGCATGTGAGCCATTACCAACGCTAAGATTTACTGCTTTGGGGATCGGTTCAGAACAAATGTTCCAAACAGCCGTCTGCCTCAGGCAAGGTAATTTTGGACAAATTCAACAAGACTTCAAAGGAAGCCACCCACTACAATGCCTAGGGAGGATAAAGACTTGATTTAAATGAATGTATTGCAATTAGTGGGTATTTACTTTATATGTTGCCAAGTTCTGATAGCTTTCTCTAACCCTCAGGGAAATAATATATATGTCTGTTTCTGGTGAGCTGAAGAAATGGGATACGTACTTCCTGGAGAGACAGGTGTTGTGAACATATACAGATCTAAAAGGGAGAGAAGATGAAAAGTCCACGAAAGCTGGGGACAAAGAAGAAATGCAATGTTTGCTTTGAGGTGAAAAAAAAAAAAAAGGTGGGTCTAAGTATTGTTCTCTCAGCATTCCCCTCCCTGAAAAAGAGACCCTCAGTTGTCAAAACGTGTTGTCTTTGAAAATAACTTGTATTAACTAAAGAAGAAGAGGCGACATTTAATATTGATAAATGCAGAAAAGGCACTTATCAATTAAAGGAGTCGTGGACCACCACCCTGACTAAGGGACATCCTGAAATGCTGCGTTCTTAATCCAATCATTCAGCATGAAGCATTTCAGCAGTAGAGGAAATTAAGGATTAAACTGTGGTGGGCAGAATGAGAAGGCAAGATTGCTGGATGTCTATCGGCTGAGTGGGCTTTAATCAAATCAAGCCAGGAACAGACCAAAATGGGAATCGAATAGCACAGTGTTTTCATATTCACGCTCTCAGTTTCGTTCCAAACCTTACATTTACCAGTGTAAGAATTGTTGCAGGAAAAAAGCAGTATGCTCTCTGAGCAGTTCTCAAAGAAGGAAAGAGTGAAGGGCAAGTCAGCTCAAATTTAGTGAGAAGCACTGCGAAAAGACTCTTATTTGGGGTAAAGAGAGGGCGGAAGAAGCCTCATGGCAGACAGTTCCCTAATCTGATTTTTTTTTGCCCCAAGAAGATGTCAAAGAGAGGGAAAGCAAAATACAGTCTATTCTGTGTTCCTGTTTATTTCAGATAGTACACAACTGAGCAGATCAACTCTCAATGGAAAATCTAACCCATGATTCAAATTTAAAGGCAGGTCTAAAATGAGAAATCTGTTATTCAGCAAGACTACCTTACTCAGATTTTAAAACCCAATCTAACTAGAACATTGCCAACCGTCTCTTCCACTGGAAATACAACCTTGTGTCTTCATTATTTATATAACTCACCTTTTCCTCAATTTTGAGTTCACAATCATATTTTGATGTTTAGAACTTATCTTAGAGATTAAAAAACACTTTCTAAAACTAATCTCCTTAAAAAAAAAACACTCAAATATCCTTTTGACGGTTGCTGTCTGAAACGCATTTTCTAATATTTCTCATTAGATATTCTGTCAACCAGCTGAATATTTTACTACTGTGTATTTTCTCTTTGATGTCCTGTGCATTCCTAGTCTGGAAACTGTACCATTGCCCCCGTGTTTCTGAGATTTCTGAGACTGTAGCTATTCGTTAGCCGGTGTTTTTGAGGAAGTAAAAAAAAGAGAAAGAAGCTCGTTTAGGGATGAGGAGTGTGGCTTCTGCTGGCGTGGGACTATTTGTTTTAAGTCATCTTCAACCATTTTGACATGCGCTAATGGCTGAAATGTAGGTATCTTGTAGGTGTGTGGCCCAACGTTCCTCTCCCCGGCTGTTTACCTTAGCGGCGTGTGTGTCTGAAAGTCGTGATCCCACAAAACCTCTGCAGGGTCTCTGAGCATGATGCAGCATGCAGATGACAAAACACAGCCCCAAGGGCTCGCCCTCTAAGCTGCTGCAGGCAGGGCCTGGACAGGGAAGGTTCAAGGGAACAATGAGGAGGGGAGCCGGTGAACTCAGCCTGGCTTCACCTGGATGCCCTGAAACAATGAGGCAACTCCTGTCCAAAAAAGGCTCTCCTTGGAAAGATAAATGGAATTCCGTCGGTGACTGTTGTCACGTTCTTATTGCCATGTGACGCTAATTTTTCATTTCCTGGGCCTGTCTTTCCACTCAAATAACATTTTGCTCAGCTTGCTTGTTAGCAAAATAGATCTAGTTGATTGGTGACTTTTAAGTGAGGAAGCTTTCTGATTTTTAAAAACACATTAGCGGAGGAATTTTGTCCCAGATAAGGAAGAGTGAAGTGGCAGTGTAAACATAATGACCTAGGGAAAGCAGCCTTTAACTACACACACACACACACACACACACACACACACACACACACACAGGCAAACAAGAGATTTGAAGTAATCAATTTCTTTAATCTGGTGGTCACACTTTTGTAAGGATGTTTGTGCTTTTATGACTTCTAAAACAACTGATTCTAACAAAATTTAAATTCTTTATTTTTCTTGGGCAATCTCTTCTTGTCCTTTTTAGTATTTAAATAATATACAAATATAACATTATTGTAAAATATTTGAACAACACTTCTATCCCCATTTTTCCCCAGTCCTCAGGTCCGCAGACAGTCATGCACACTCTCTCCCAGTACAGAGGCAAGTGACTGCTATGAGAAGTTTGCTCTGTATCTCTTTGAATTCTCTTTTGCACATTTGCATGCAACTTTATTCTTGGTGGCTTTATATATAAATATACATTAATATAATATGCCTACAATTTTGCAATTTTCTTTTTTTTTTACTTTAAAATATGTCTTGGAGATTTTTTCAAGTCAATAGATATTTTATTCTTTTATTTATATATATATATATGTCTCTCTATATATTTTTTTTGTTTTGTTTTGTTTTGTTTTGTTTTTTGTTTTTTTTTTGAGTCAGAGTCACTCTGTTGCCCAGGCTGGAGCGCAATGGCATGCTCACAGCCACCACAGCCTGGACCTGCTGGGCTCAGGCAATCCTTCCGCCTCAGCCTTCCAAGTAGCTGGAACTACAAGTACATGCTACCACGCCCGGTTGAATTTTTTTTTTTTTTTTTACTATAGAGAAGAGGTCTTACCATGTTGCCCAGGCTGGTCTCAAACCCCTGGACTCAGGCAATCCTCTCACCTCAGCCTCCCAAAGTACTGAGATTATGCCTGACCTGATTCTCATACTTTTAAAATGGTGCATAGTATTTCTTAAGTGGAGCTAGCATAATTTATTTACTCATTCCTCTATTAATAGATATTTTTCTTTCTTTCCTTTTTTTTTTGGAGTCTCACAGGTTGGAGTGTAGTGGCCCCATCATGGCTACTGCAACCTCAACTTTCTGGGCTCAGGTGATCCTTCCACTGTATCCTCCCAAGTAGTTGGGACTATATGTGTGTGTCACCATGAGCAGCTTATTTATTTATTTATTTTATTGTTGAGACAAAGTCTCACTATGCTGCCCAGGTTGGTCTCAAACTCCTGGGTTCAGGTTATTCTTTTGCCTTGGCCTCCCAAAGTGCCAGGATTACAGATGTTAACCATCGTGCCTGGCTGTATCTTTTTTTTTTTAATTGCTGTTAAACTTTGAACTCCCCACCCCACAGGTGTGAATGTATTTTAAGCAGAAGTTTCTAACAAGTAGAATTATTGGGCCAAATATGTCAACTTTGCTATCCTTTTCCAATAAAACTTGTCTTTTAATTGACAAATTAATTACTAACTTAAATTGCATCCCTACTATGTGCATGGGAGCAAGACATAAACACATATGTCTTTGTAGGGAATGTGATAGGTTTCCCTTTGGAACCTGCAACTTTTCAGACAAGAATCACTTTTAAACTAACCTTGCTTTCTTTGGTCACAAGACCGTCCTCTAAAGTAATTAAAGGTGCAGGCCTTTGCTGAAAAGCTGACTGGAGCTCATTTATTTATTTATTTGAGTCAGGGCCTCACTGGGACTTATTTGTTTATTTGTTTATTTATTTGAGTCAGGGTCTCACTCTGTCATCCCAGCTGGAATGCAGTGGTACAATCACTGCTTATAGCAGCCTCAACCTCCTGGGCTCTGGGTATCCTTCTTCCTCAGCCTCCCAAGTAGCTGGGACTATAGGAGCGCCACCAGGTCTGGCTAAGTTTTTGTAGAGATGAGGTCTCGCTATGTTGCCCACACTGGTCTTGAATCTTGGGCTCCAGCAGTCCTCCCACCTCAGTCTCCCAAAATGCTGAGATTATAGACATGAGCCACTATGCCAGGCCCTGAGGCTACTTTATAATAATACAAAAGTTTTAAATTTAGGACTTTGTGTTTATATTGGCACTGAAAGTTTGCGACTGGCTTTTGAGTATGTGCTTTAAAAGTCTGAGGACTGGGCAACCCCTTTGGGTCCCCTCCCACTATGGGAGCTTTTCTGTCCTCTCAATAAATCCTGCTTAAAAAAAAAAGTCTGAGGACTGTTTTGCCTGGAGAGTCCTAGCCACTGAACATCTAGCCATCCCTGATATGCCTTGCGGCCTAAGCCCTATAGAGTCTGATAAACCACCACAGGGTTAGAGGGCTGGCTCTGACTGCAATGCCCAGTGGATCCTGTGGTGTGGGTAGCAGGTATGAGTCTGATGGCTTCTCTCTAGCACAGTCTGATGTGATGGAACACCAACTCCAGGAAGAGAAACTTGCCTGTGGCTTGTGAGGGGTAGAACAGGGACTTGGATTTAAGTAGCCTGACACAAAGCCTGAACATTTAACCATAGATTATCTCACAACTATTCATGGAAAATTGAATTTCTATCAGCACAGAAAGAGTTCAGAGGAGCGAATGTTTGCTGTGGACTAAGAGTACCCTGTAGGGCTTTCAGGAAGGAGCTGGGACTTGAATAGTCTAGGTTTAAGTTATAAGGAGGAAGATGAAAGGAAACTCAGAAAGAAAAGCAAAAAACAAAAGATTAATAACAAGAATTATAATAATAGCAGTCAGGTGACATTACTGATCATTTTACTATAGACTGGTACTCTGCTAAGTGCTGTTCAGCAGCGGTCCCCAAACTTTTTGGCATCAGGGACTGGTTTCATGGAAGACAATTTTTCCATGAACTGGGGGACAGGGGAGTGAATAGTTTTGGAGTGATTCAAGCACATAATATTTATTGTGTATTTTATTTCTATTATTATTACATTGTAATATATAATGAAATAAGCATAGAACTTACCATAAAAAAAAAAGATGCAGACGGAAGTGGTAAATAAAATAAAGGGCGAACCATGCATGGACTAAAATAAGCATAGGATTCTGACTTAAAACCTGCCGCCAGATGCAGCTGTACAATTGAAGTACATCGACTTACTTGCCACTCACTGATAGGGTTTTGACATGTCTGCAAGCAGTTGATTTATTATGGTCTCTGTGCAGTCAAACCTCACTGCTAATGTCAATCTGTATTTGCAGCTGCTCCCCAACCCTAGCATCACCGTCTGAGCTCCACCTCAGATCTTCAGGCATTAGATTCTCATAAGGAGTGAGCAACATAGATCCCTCACTTGCACAGTTCGCAATAGGGTTTGCACTCCAGTGAGAATCTAATGCTGCCACTGATCTGACAGGAGGTGGAGCTCAGGCTATAATGCCAGTGATGGGCAGCAGCTGTAAATACAGATAAAGCACTGCTTGCTAACCAGCCCACTCACCTCCTGCAGTGTGGCCTGGTTCCTAGCAAGACCAGTCCATGGCCCAGGGGTTGGGGACCCCGACTCTACAGGAAACATTTTATTAAATCCTTAATAAATTATGAGATAACATGATTCTCCCTTTACAGATAAGGAGATGGGATTTAAATATATTAAGTAAGCTGTTCAAGGCCATGGAATCCATAAAACACGTATAGCACAGTGAGTGGAGGGTTGAAGGGCAAGGAATACATGGGTGGGAGGAGACGTTGTGGGAAGGGTAAGAGACACACACCAGATCGGAAGTGGAGAGTCTTGGAGGCGGAGCTTGACCATGCCAGTAAGCAATGGGGAACCCTTGAAAATTTTTGAGCACTGGAGTAACATGATGACTGTGTATCTATAATAAAGTTCTTTTACTTTTATCTTTAAGCTTTTATTTGTATCTTTTATCTCTAATCTCTCCCCACCTGTCTAAGGAGAGGTGAGGACCCTGTATCACTCCAGATTTGTAGTTAAGTGCCATGATGGCAGGCCGTGATTACAAAGGAAGAGCTGGCCGGGCACGGTGGCTCAAGCCTGTAATCCCAGCACTTTGGGAGGCCAAGGCAAGAGGACTGCCTGAGACCAGAGGTCGAGACCAGCCTGGGCAACTTGGCAAGACCTCATATCTACAATAAATCAAAAAAATTAGCCAGGCGTGGTAGCACGTGCCTGTAGTTCCAGCTACTTGGAAGGATGAAGGTGGAAGGATTGCCTGAGCCCAGCAGGTCGAGGCTGCAATGGCTGTGATCATGCCACTGCACTCCAGCCTGGGTGACAAGAGTGAGACTCCAACCAAAAAAAAAAAATTTACAGAGGAAGAGCTGAAGATAAGAAAGCCTAAACAGTGTGGCCTTTCCCCTTCCACCCTTCCTCGGGGCCCCTAAGCTGAACCCTAAAATGGTCTAATGTATCTTGACACAGGGTTGGGAAGAGCAGTCCTCTAGTGAAACGGGCTGAACCCTGAAACCAGAAGGACCTGGATTCAAATCCTGACTCTGACACTTTCCAGCTTGAGCATATTCCTGAATGTCCAGCCATGAGCCTGTGAGATCCTGGTAGGGAGGAACTGTGCCTTGCCCACACTATGAACAATGCCAGGCTCATGGGCTCCACCAGAACTTTTTGAGTAACAAGAAAATGGAGCTCTGTGAGACTGTGTCTTTTCATCTATAGAATGAGGACCATCACACCTACCTTACACAGTCCTGCCTCCCACAGACCAAGGAAGTGCAAGCAATCTAGGCCCTCCATGGAGAAGGAGGGCTATGCTTCTGCTGCCATAGTGTCCTGCTGTCCCATGTTGGGTGTAGGTGGGGGGAAATTATTCCTTGTTTGTTGTTTTTAAGAGTATGTTTTTCTTTCCTGATTGGTTAAGTAATACATCTTCACTGTATAAAGAATTAGAAAAAAAATTCATGTTCATGTTTTGAACAATAGTCTTCCAATCTTTAATTTTTTTCTCTACATGTTTTGTATGTAGTAATTGTGATCACACTGAATATGAAACTGTCTAACCTGTTTTTTTTCAAGTATCATTTTATTATGAGAATTTTCTAAGACCTTAAATAGTATTTCAAAATAGGATTTTTAATGTCCGTATAAAATTCCACTATATGAATTTCCTTTACATTATTAAAACTTTTTATTGAGCAGTTTTTCAGTATTAGAATGAACATGGCAATAAACCACCTCTCTAGTAGGTGCCCTGAGGTTGGTTCCAGGCTGACTGTGTCAGAATTACCTGGGTAGCTTTTAAATCTAGAGATTTCTGCCTTCCACCTTGGAGCTCCTGAACAGTAGGCTTAAGTGGGAAGGCTTTTAAGGAAAAAAAAAAAAAAAAAGGATGCTGCAGGACATCTTATTGTGGATCAGGAACTGTTGATCTTGAATTTCCAGAGGACTGACCTTATTCATAGCTGAAATCCCCTGCCACCTACAGTGCCTGGCACACATTGAACACACTCTAAATACATGTTGAGTGAATTGGTAAGTCTTATATTCTACATTTTAATTCTGGTTCTTATTTCCTTAGCACAGAGTCTTTTTTTTTTTTTTCGAGTGGGAGTCTCACTCTGTCACCCAGGTTGGAGGGCAGTGGCACATTCTCAGCCACTGCGGCCTTGACCTCCTGGGCTCAGCTGATCCTTCCGCCTCAGCCTTCCAAGTAGTTAGAACTACAGGCACGTGCCACCATGACCGGCCAATTTTTTGATTTATTGTAGAGATGAGGTCTCACCAAGTTGCCCAGGCTGCTCTCAAACCCGTGGGCTCAGGCAATCCTCTCACTTCAGCCTCCCAAAGTGCTGGGATTACAAGCGTGAGCCACTGTGTCTGGCCTAGCACAGAGTCTTGAAGGGAAATTATTGTGTCAAAACTTTAATTTAAAAAAAAACCTTGATTTACTTTTTTTTTTTTTGAGTTGGAGTCTCACTCTGTCACTCAGACTGGAGTGCAGTGGCCGCTCCCGGCCACCGCAGCCTCGACCTGCTGGGCTCCGGTGCTCCTTCAGCCTCAGCCATCCAAGTAGCTGGAACTATAGGTGTGCGCTACCATGCCCGACTGATTTTTTTGATTTATTGTAGAGATGAGGTCTTGCCAAGTTGCCCAGTCAGGTCTCAAACCTGCGGGCTCAGGCAATCCACTCACCTCGGCCTCTCAAAGCGTGGGATTACAGGCTGAGCCACCGAGCCCGGCCTTGATTTACTTTTTTTTTTTTTTCTTTTTTGAGTTGGAGTTTCATGCCGTCACCCAGACTGGAGTGCAATGGCCGCTCCCGGCAGCCTCGACCCACTGGGCTCCGGCGATCCTTCCGCCTCAGCTTTTCGAGTAGCTGGAACTACAGGCGTGCACTACCACACCCAGCTGATTTTTGATTTATTGTAGAGAGGAGGTCTCGCTGCCCAGGCGGGTCTCAACCCGTGGGCTCAGGCAATCCACTCACCTCAGCCTCCCAAAGGCGCAGGATTACAGGCTGAGCCACCGAGCCCGGCTGATTTACTTTTTAATAGTACTTTTAAATCAATATATATTTCTTTTCCTTTATAAATAAAGAAATATTTTTCTTATTATAAGAATAATACAGATTCATAATATAAACATTTCAAAATGTAAATAAGTAAAAAGAAAACAATTCCCACAATTCTATCCTGGGATACATACAAATATATATATGTGTATACATAAGTTTTATATGTATCCCAAGTATATATAACATATACCTCTTCACCTAGTTCTTTCCTTATATGTATATATGTGAATATACATGAAAAATGCATATTAGATTCATCATACAGTAAACAGTATTTTGTAATCTGCTTTTTTTCTCTCTCTCCTTGTAAGTCCTACAACCACTATTTGAAAGCCTGGCTTGGCAGTTTTTGTAATAATTTTCTAGCCTGTTAGTAACGAATTCTTAGTCTGTTAAATATAGGTTCAATAGGGATCTATTTTCATGGCTGAAGTTAAATATTTCCAAAACAATTAGCAAACACAACTCAAAAATATTTGGTTACATATTTTGTTTGGCATAGTGCAGACTACAAATTTTCATATTTTGCTCTTCAAAGAACCTGGTAAAATATCTTTTTGAGGCCAGACATAGTGGTTAATGCCTGCAATCCTAGCACTTTGGGAGGTCAAGGCGAGAGAATAGCCTGAGCCCAGGGGTTTGAGACCAGCCTGGGCAACTCGGCAGGACTTTATCTCTCCAGTAAATCAAAAAATTAGCCGGACGTGGTAGCTTGTGCCTGTGGTTCCAGCTACTTGGAAGGCTGAGGTAGAAGGATCACCTGAGCCCAGCGGTCAAGGCTGTGGTGGCCATGAGTGTACCACTGCACTCCAGTGTGGGCGACAGAGTGAGACTGACTCAAAAAAGAAAGAAAAAAAATCTTTTTGAGGACCAACATAGACGTACCAGATGAGTAAAGTCATTTAAATAAACTTATTACCATCTACTACCTTAACACCAAACAAGTGACATTTCAATGTAAAGAATTTACATACATTTACTTTTATAAAAACTAAATTCCACTTTCAGATGAGGTATGGAGTCCCTCTGTTGCTCTAGAATTGCAGAATGGCCTGGAGTATTTGCAGCAGATAAGTTCAAGATGAAAAGGATAAAGCTGAGGCTAAGTTTGCTTAATTTTGTCCCAGACTGATGAAAACATCGTCCGTAGCCAGCACCAGTCCTTCAGCACCACTACACGATCGCATGGTTTGTTTTCCCGCCATTATATTTTTGGTCCACTTATCTGTGGATCCCTAGAAGGGAGAAGCCATGTCGAATTTATCTTTGAAGCCTTGAGCTTGGAACTGTGCAGGTGGAAGAAATGGAATCATGGCCAAGTGACCCACAAAGTGTCAGATTCTGATGAGAAGGCACCACTTCTGAACTACTTTCTTGGCACTTTATCTTTCATCTTTCCCCAAGAAGCTCTTTAAGTTGGCGTCCACTATTGGAGCAAAATATTTAGGTCATCAAGTTGAGGAACAGGCTGTTTTTTTTTTTCCTCTTTTAATTTTTTTTTTTATTTTAAAGGTGTGGGGTACAGTTTGGGGTTAAGTTTGCAAATGTTTATTATGCAGGTACCCTTGTTGATGAGGTATGTCCCCCCCTGTCCCCTGGTAGATTGGGAACAGGCAGTTTTTATGCAGTACAACCTTGGTTTTCAAGCTCAGGCTGGACTGGAGAAAGATGCTTAACATATATTATCTTTACAGCGACTCAGACCATAAAGAAAGCATAGATACAGGACCGCTATAACACAGGTCAGGTTGAAACTACTTTGCAAATATGGTCCCTAGTTTAATGATTCCTTGCTATTATGTTTGTGTTTCTTCTGCCAGAGGCTCCATTCTCTTCTCCACCAGCTGAACTCCTCCTCCTCCTTCAAAGCTCAGCTCCAATGCCCCTTCCTCTGTGGAGTCTTTTCCTCCTTCCCTTTCAGTGCCTCCAAGCTGGGCAGATACAGTCATTCCCATCTCTGTGCTTCAGGAATGCTCGTTCACGCCTATGTTTACCATCATCTTCCGTTAAGTGTCTAAGGGTCTCTCTTTGCCCCAAAGGTGAAGTTTCCTGAGGGCCGGGATGGGTTGTTATCTTCGTCTTCAATATTTGGTACAATATATTATCTAAGGTAGGGGTTCATAATCTTTGACATTTTCAGGGTCTTTTCATTCAGCATCATCTGCTGAGAATGTACTGAAGACTTTTTTTGTACTCAGTGGCTGCCACGCTGACTCCATGAAGATACCCTGCAAACCCAGAGTGTCCCTTGGGAATGGGTTCTATTGGCTGAGTGGCTTCTCTGGTGTCTTCGGCCATTGTGAAGTGCCATGAGAAGGCGCTGTGGGCGAGGTGGGTTGGAATTCTTGAGGCACATGCAGTCCTCAGACTCTCTCTCTCTGCACATACTCAGCAGAATGGCTCGCTTCTCACCCCACTGGTCTTCCAAACCCAAATGTGTTTAATCACCTACAAGTACCACTCATTACGCTGCCCCTAAAAACAATAATTAGGCACTGCATTTCAATGGGAAGTGATCCATGGCACCATTGTTTCTTCTACATAGTGACTCTCCCACTGCTGGTATTGTGACAGCTGAATAAAAAGGCCAGTAATATGTGGGTTTCTGTTTTTTGTTTTTTTACCTTGAGGAAACAAAGACTCCCCTGACGTAATGAGATACTAGGAATCTCCAAAGAGCCAAACAGAACAATAGATTCTTTTTTTTAATATATTATTATTAGGAAACCACCAAGGAGGAATTATTCAGCAATAACATATGGGAGACTGGTTATTGTTAGAACTCATCACTGGGGGGAAAAACCAAGTTGTTCAAAGCAACCTGTGAGGGATGGATGACCAGAAATGCATATAAATTGTTAGAGCTGCCACTGTGTTCTGAAGGCAGACATTAACAAGCAACACAAGTGCAGGAGTTAAATGGTCATGAAGAGGGAAATAATAGACACTGGAGACACCAGTAAGAGAAGAAGTAAGGAAGGGGGTTAGGATTCAGAAATTACTTATGGGGCACAATGTTTACTATCTGGGGAATGAGCCATCTGAGACCCAATAAATCTCCATCACTACACAATATGTCCATATAATGAACAAGCATGTGCATCCCCTGAATCTAAAATATAAACGAATAAAAAAAGAATCTCCCAACATACTTTTTCAACAAAGCTCTCTAGTATTAATCTAAAGCTTGGAAAAGGGGCAAACCTTTTATTAAAAAAAGTGTTTGACCCAATGTTGCCTTGTGCAGCTTGACTTTTGGAGTCCCTACTAAAAAGCTCTGTACTCAAATATCCCAGGGATTTCTCCATCTTGGTCAGGAGATTTGAACTATGTCATGACCAAGATTCTAATTCACTGACTTGAGGAGTTAGCTCTTCCCCATATAAAGTCCTCTCTGTGCTCTAGGAGGGGAAAAAGTCTCACGTAACAGTGCATAACTGCCACAGAATGCCTGGGGCGACTAAACTGACTCCTCACTGTGTGATTGGCCTGGTGCTCAGAGGCACCATGGGAAAAAATCTGAACTTGCTTCGCAGTTGGGATTCAGACCTTGACCGTTGTAACTGATGAACTGGGCTGTGGCACAGCCGATGAAAAGTCAGATTCTTCAGAGAAAAATCACCCCAAGTAAGGAGTTTGGTGCTGTAGACTAGACTCAGTTGCAGGAATTGTATACTAGAAAGATGTGGAGTCTGTCTTCCTTCCTTCCTTCCTTCCTTCCTTCCTTCCTTCCTTCCTTCCTTCCTTCC
>NW_007231754.1:257792-291419 GCF_000164805.1 Carlito syrichta | reverse complement strand
GTCCGTTCAGAGAATCTCACCAGTTCACCTATGCCATCGCCATCTTGCCCCGTCTCCCACAATGAGATGTTAACTCACACTTGTTAGAATGAATATTATTAAAAAAGATGAAAGATAACAAATGCTGGTGAGAATGTGGAGAAAAGGGAACACTTGTACACTATACAGTAGTTATGGAAAATAATATAGAGGCTCTTCATAAAATGTAAAATAAAAATATAAGATCCAGAAATTCCACTATTGTATATGCACTTAAAGGAAATAAAATCAATAAGTCAAAGACATATCTGCACGTCCATGTTTATTGCAGCATTATTTACAATAGCCTAGATACAGAATCAAACTGAATATCCATAGGTGATTGAATAGATTTAAAAAATGTGGTATATATACACAGTGGAATACTATTCAGTCATTAAAAAGAAAGAAATCTTATCACACTGTGACAACATGGATAAACCTGGAGGATTTAATGTTAAGCGAAATAAATTTGGCACAGAAAGACAAAGCTGCATGATATCACTTATATGTGGAATCTAAAAAAGCTTAACTCATAGAAACAGAGAGTAGAACCTTGCTTTCTAGGGGTGGTGGAGGAGGTACCAGGGAGATGTTAGTCAGAGGGTACAAAAATTCAGTTAGTAGGAATATGTTTAAAAATTCTATTGTAAAACATGGTGGCTATAGTTAATAACAATTATTAACAGTGTGCTTTATTCTTGAAAATTGCTGAGAGTGGATTTTAAATGTTTTCACCACAAAAAAATAAGTACATGAAATAAAACATATGTAAATTAGCTCAATTAGCTATTCTACAATGCATACAGATTTCTTTTTTTCCCTCAATTTTTATTTTAAAGATGTGATGTACCATTCAGTGTTATATATACAAAAGTTCATTATGCAGGTGCCCTTGTTGATGAGGTGTCTCCCACATCCCCCGGGAGTTTCCCTCAACTACCAATCCCAATCCCTCTTCCCTGACAGTTTCCCACTACTAACAAAACCATCCACCCCGGCAGTTTTCCACTACTGCCAATCCCTACTAATAGTACGATAATTGTTCAATGTCCACTTATGAGTGAGAATGCGTGGTACTCAGTTCTTTGTTTCTGTGATATATCACTCAGTATTATAGACTCTAATTCCATCCAACTTGCTGAAAAGTTTATAATTTGTCCTCTTTTATGGCTGCATAATATTCCATTGTGTATATATACCACATTTTAAAAATCCAGTCCTCTTTCAATGGGCAGCATGGCTGATTGCACGTTTTTGCTATTGTAAATAATGCTGCAATAAACATGTGTGTGCAGGTATCCTTTTCACAGAATGATTTGAGTTCCTCAGGGTATATTCCCAGAAGAAGGACTGCAGGGTTGTATGGATGGTCGATTTTTAGGAATTGCCTAAATTGATGGTCTTTTAGGAATTGCCAAACTGTTTTCCAAACAGGTTGTACTGGTTTATACTTCCACCAGCAGGGAAGAGGTGTTCTCTTTTCCTTGCATCCTCTCTAGGATCTGTTGGTTTTTGAGGTATTGATGATGGCCATCCTGACTGGAGTTAGGTGATATCTCATGTGGTTTTACTTTGTATTTCTTTGATAACTAGTGAGGCTGAGCATGTATCTGTTGGCTGCTCGTATGTCTTCTTTTGAGAACTGTCTATTCATATCTTTTGCCCACTTTTTAATGGGACTGTTTATTTATTTTTTTCTTTTGGCACATTTGAGTTCCTTGTAGACACTAGATGTTAGGCCTTTGTCAGATATACAGTTGGCAAATATTTTTCCCAGTCTGTGGACTGTTTCCCTACTCTTTTGATGGTTTCTTTGGTTTTGCAAAAGCTTTCCAATTTGATGAGGTCCCACTTGTCTACTTTATAACTTATGGCATGGGCACTAGGGGTTTTGTTTAGGAATTGGTTGCCAGTTCCAATTTCCATAAGGGTGTCTTCTGCATTTTCTAAGGTTCTTATAGCTTGAGGTTTTACACTTAGGTCTTTGATCCATTTAGAGCTGATTTTTGTGTATGGTGATAGGTAGGAGTCTTGTTTTAACCTTTTGCATGTGACCAGTCAGTTTTCCCAGCACCATTTACTGAATAGGTTTTCCTCTCCCTAGTGGTTGTTATTGGTTTATTTAGGCTCTCAAATTCTACTTGTTTCAACCTGGGGAGGTTGTGTGATGTCAGAAAGGCCTCCATTTCCTTTAAGTTTTCAAGTTTGTTTCCATACAAGTTTACATAGTAGTCTATGATAATCTTTTATTTCTTTGGGGTCAGTTGTGACTTGATCTTTTCCATTTCTGATTGTGTTTATTTGGGCTTTTTCTCTTTTTTACTTGATCAGTCTAGGTAGGAGTTCATCAATCTTGTTTATCTTTTCAAATAAACAGCTTTGTTTCATTGATTTTTTTTCTATTATATTTTTGTCTTCTATGTCCCATATTTGGGCTTTTTATTTTGGTGATCTGGATTCTTCTGCTGAAGTTAGAATTTTGGTAGTGTTGCTTTTCCAGTTTCCTTAGGTAATTTGTCCAGCGGCTAACTTGTTATCTTTTCATTTTCTTCACGTGTGTTCATAGAGATATGAATTCTCTTCTTAGTCTGTTTTCATGGCATCCCACAGATTTTGGTAAGATGTTTCGTCATTTTCATTTGTTTCCAGGAATCTTTTAACTTCTGTGTTGACCCAGGAGTTGTTCAGCATCCTACCATTTAGTGTCCATGTCTTTGTGGGTTTTGGGGGAACTTTATTGGTGTTGATTTTTATTTATATTCCACTGTGGTCTGAGAAGGTGCATGACAGTACTTTAGTCTTATGAAATTTGTTTTTACTAGATTTATGGCCGAGGGTGTGGTTGATCTTAGAGTATGTTCCATGTGGTGATGAGTAGAATACATCTTCCATGGTTGTTGGGTGGAGTGTTCTATAGGCATATAGTCCATTTGGTCAAGTGTCACATTGAGATTCCATATCTCCTTGTTGATTTTTTTTTTTGTCTTAATGTTCTGTCTAGGGTTGTTAGTTGGGTATTTAAGTTCCCAGCTATGATAGTGTTAGAGTCAATATCCTTTTTTAGTTTCTCTAAAAGCTGCTTTATGAAAGTTGGTGCTCCTATGTTGGGGGTATGTATGTTTAGGATGGATGTTTCTTGTTGATAGATTGAATCTTTTATCATTATGTAGTGACCTTCTGTATTTTTTCTTTCATTTTTGATAGTTTAAATGGTATTTTCTATGATATTAAGATTGCAACTCCTACTTACTTTAGTGTTCCGTTCACCTGAAAATTTGTTTTCCATCCTCTTTGAGTCTGTAAGTGTCCTTTCTGGTGAGATGAGTCTCCTGGAGATAGCATATTGTTGCATCATGATATTTTATCCAGTTTGCCATTCTATGTCTTTTCAGTGGTGCATTTAGTCTATTCACATTCAGGCTAATTATTGAGATGTGAGAATCTATCCCTGCCATGAGGTTCTTAAGAGTTTGTTGTTGTTGTTACTATTTGTTTATTTGTTTGTTGTCTTTCTTTTGATTTTTCAGTTGATTGATGTGTGTTTTCAAACTTTTTCCTGCATTCTGGGAAGGGCGTGGTTGTTCTTTTTTTTTTTCTTTGTTCTGTGTTGAATATTTTCTTAAGTGTTTCTTGTAGAGCTTGTCTGGATGCAGTGTAAATTCTTAGGGATTGCATTTCTGGGAAGAATTTTAATTCTACATCGCTAATGAAACTTAGTTTAGCTGGGTAGATAATTCTTGGTTGAAATTGTTTATCTTTGAGAACTTTGAAGATTGGATTCCAGTCTCTCCTAGCCTGAAATTTTTCTGCTGCTATGCTAATTGGTCTTCCCCTGTAGGTAGTCTGATCTTTCTCTCTTGTGGCCTTTAGGATTTTTTCCTTGTACACCTACTTTATGTATGCAAATTACCATGTGTCTAGGAGTTGGTTTTCTCATTTGTTGTCTTGCAGGGATTCTCTAAATCCCTTGTGTTTGAATGTTCATGTCTCTGATGAGATGAGGGGAGTTTTCTTGGATAATTTCATGGAATGTTTGTTCCAGGGTGGTCTCTGTCTCTCTATCTGCCTCTGAGATTCCAATTATTCTTAGGTTAGGCCTCCTGCTATAATCACTCATTTCTTGGAGGCTTTGTTCTGTCATTTTAAGCTTCTTTTCTTTGTTTCTAACAGCTTGGGTTAGTTCCATATTTTGATCCTCAAGCTCTGAGATTCTTTCTTCTGCTTGGTTAATTATGCTTTTCATGCTTATCAGTTTATTATTTATTTCATTCACTGTATTCTTTATTGCTGTTATCTGTTACCAATTCCTTCATTCTTTCCTCTTGTCTTTCCTCATTTCTATTTATTCTCTCTATGAATATGTTGATATCTGGCATTGTAGTTTGAGACTAGTCATTCTGGGGGCTTCATTGTTTGAGTTCCAAAGTCTGTATTCTCAGTTGTCTTTCCAGGGGTCTGAATGAGACCCATATTCCTTTTTTTTTTAAATTTGTGAAAGTTTTGCTTGCCCTTTTTCCACCTCTTTTTAAATTCTGTTATTCAATGATAGAGAGGATAGCTTTTACTTCTGTTTGCTCAATCTCCTATTCTTCCTTATGTAGAGCCTATGGCTTTGTTTAATTTTGAAGCTAGACTGGAGGTAAGGGCTGTTCTTTTTGCAGTTTTGAGATTTTCTTAAAGGGGAAACTGTGATTCACAAGCTATCTGCAGATCCCAGCATCCACTGACAGGTGTGTGGGTCAACTGAAACCCATCTCTTACCACCTTACAGTCTATACATGCAGTGAAGGCATATGTTTGCCCCCTGAAAGCAAAATGAGATAAGAAAAAGGAAAAGAATGGAAAAGTAAGAAAGAAGACAAAGGGAAGGTGAAGAGAGGGAAGAAGAGGGAAAGCATATATGCATACCAATCAATGAATAAACAGAGAAACAAGCAAAGACAGAAAGAACAAAAACAAAAACAATCATACAAACAAACAAAAACCATCTGTTGATGTACTTGCCATCAAAAACGCCCATACACAAAGAGAAACTCTAAAAAATAAAATAAAATAACAGAAACAAAGCAAGTACAAAAGCGTTAAAAAACAAAACAAAAAAAAAAAACCCTGAGAAAAACAAAATCAAAACACACACACATACACAAAATAAACTCTCTCTGTGGCCATTTCTGTAACTCCAGGTTCCTATGCCAAGCCCTGGCGCTGCTTTTAGCAGCTGCTGCATTTGGCTGCCACTGCATTAGGGAGCAGATCTGATCTCCAGCCCATCCCCTCTGCTCTCAGTGCAAGCTCATAGGGTTGTTCTCAGCATGGGTCAAATGCCCTGCAGACGACTGTGTGAGGAGGATGGATCAGATCTAGACTCACTTGACTTGTCTTCTGCTGCCACTGCTGTCAAGTCTCCCACTCAGATCAAACATGTCTGTACCTGATCCAGCATGGGGGAGGGGCATCTGCCTTTCAGAGGAGTGCAGGAATAGCCTTTGGGTCTCAGGTTGGAGGCTGGACAGAGCTGGGTGGGGCAATGCAGATCTCTGCTGGGTCATAAAACACATAAGATGGCACCAGTCACCAGTCGACATCTAGTCACCAGTGGTGAGTATCTGGTCTAGATTTCCATGCCCTGCCTTTACCATAGTTCCTGCTGTTGACGCCAGGCCTGCTGCCACAGGTGATAGATGGTATGGGCCAAGTGACAGGTGGTGCGGAGCAGCTGTTCTCTGCTGCCTCCTCTCAAGAGAGCCCCAAGAACAGCAGACGATCCTGTGTATCCGGGCTCCAATTTCAGAGGTGGGTTGCAGTCACCTCTGCAGGAAAGCCCCAGGTGCACGAACCGGAGCCTCCTCTCAGATGGACTGACCCTCATCCACCGACACACACCTCCTCATGTAGAGAGTCTTTGTGGACTTTTGCTTTTGAGGAGACTCTCACACTCCAACCTGTTTTGTCACCATCTTGCTTCTCTCCCTGCTGTATACAGATCTCTAAACATCATATTCTACATGATAAGTATATGAGGAGAGTTCCCAAAAACCCAAAAATTATTTGTAAAAAATTGTGTATTTACTCTTACATTCTTAAACTCCAGTCCCCTTTAAAGCACTCTGTCTGATGCAATACACCTATCAGGATGTTTTTTTCACTACTCTTTTACATCAGCAAAACATTTTCCTTTGAGGACTTTTTTCATCTGGGGAAACAAAAAACTCACTCAGGGAGAGATTGAGCGAACAGGGAGAGTGGGGCAAGGGGGTCAGGCTGCTTGTGGTCAAAAACTGCTGAACACTCAGCATGGTGTGGGCAGGTGTGTGTGTAAATCAAGAAATGCAAACTCATTGAAAGAATCTTTCCCTAAAAATTCACTGAAGCCAAATGCAGCCTCTCATAACAACACTAGCTAGTACACTGATGCTGAAGGCTTCCTAGAGCACTTCGCAGAAAAAGCCTGTACTCATCACTAACATGGAACACAAAGTCTGAAACATCCCAAGAGTTTAGTAGTTCAATGCTCATTTGTAGCTGAGATCTTCTAAGTCATCTACCTTCTCTGAAAGATGAGAAGGACCAAGTTGTGAAAAAAAATATAAGGGGAAACATGTTTAAGGCAAGGAAGAACAAGCACAAGGCCCCGAGGAAGAAACAAAAGATAAGTTTGAGAAAGAAGAATGAGAACATGCAGTACCCAAGGGTGGATGCAAAGAGAGGAGTCAGGAAGAGGTTTGAGGACTCCATCAGGTGGGAAAGCATGGGTCACTGTAAGGAGCCTAGATTGTCTTATAAGTGCAGTGAGAAGCCTTTGACAACATTTTGTCAGGAGAGTGGCACAATCTAATTTATGTTTTGAAAAGATCACTCTGGCTTCTGCGTAGAATTATTTGCAGGAGGACAAGCGTGGAGGCTGACAGGCTGTTGCAATTCTCAGTTTCTATTTGGAGTTTTCAAATTGGTGTGCTTCTATTAGTTTAAAAAGTAACAACATCAGAAAGAATGTTTAATATAAAATGGTTTATTTTCAATAATTCGTTTATCAGGCATTTTTAGAAACTGAAAAGTCCTTTGGTTATACTCTTTCAGACTGGAAATTATGGTGTCTTATTGCAAATTTATTTTCGAAGTAGAGTATGATTTTTTTAATTACAAAACCAATATCAAAGAAACAAAAAAGAAACTGAATAAAGAAAACAGTTCACTTCTCTGTCTCAGAAAATCAAGTTTTTTTCTTTTTTTCATTTCTCCTGTAGTCCCTGGCTATGAATATAAACAGTTGGTTAAAGTAGTGATGATGACAGACATAGTGTGTCAAATTCTGTCCTTTCCACATAATGAATATCACAAGTGCTTTTCATGTTTCATATAAGTGCTCAGCTCAATGTTTGACATGTAATCAACAATAAATGTTAACGTGTTAGTTTTCCTTCCACTCCTCCTCCTCCATCTATTTCTATTGTTGTGTTAGATAAAGTCTTTATAGCGATCATTTTTAAAATTCCCTGGAGATTTTATCAGTTGAACCATCCATTTTTAAAAATCTTTACACTCAGTAGGATATTTAGGCTACTTATATTTTCAGTCTTATATAAGTTATCATTTAATTAAAATTTGTTGTATCTATAACATTTTCTCTTTTGGATTCTTGTCTTGAGACACTGGTTTCCAAGGAATACATTTTTTAGGAAGGGAAGTCCCCACTTCACCAGCAAAATACTACACAGACTTACTTTATCTACAATGGGCAAAAATGAGGTTTACATGTCCTCCAACTCTGAGAGGAAACCCCAGAGTTTCTCAGGAAACCCAGAAAGTCCTGCTTTAGGATCAATAACCAGGGAGGTAAAATTCTGAGAGAAGGGTTATCACAACTTTTTGAATTCTCCATATGACTCTCAATCTGTTTTAAGAGTTAAAACCATTTGTCCTGCTTTCAGAAATGTGTAATCACCGATCAGATTACCAATCACACTACCAGCAATGGGTGTTACCACTTTAATAAATGTTGTTAATGTAGTAGGCATAAATTGCATCTCACTATTATTTTAATTTACCTGTCTGTATTACTCAGGGTTCTCCAGAAAAAAAAAAAAAACAATATATATGGATATATAAGAGGAGATGTATTATGAAAATTGGCTCACAAGATTAAAAAGTCCTAAAAGTCTTAGCTTGTGGGGTGTGCACACCCCTACAAGCTAAAGAACCAGAAAGATGGTGGTATAATTCAGTCCTAGAAAGAAGGTCTGAAAACCAGAAACTCTGATGTCCAAGGTTAGGAGGAGAAGAAAGTCGAATGTCTGAGCTCAAGAAGATAGAGTGGGCTGGGTGTGGTGGCTCACACCTGTAATTCTAGCACTTTGGGAGGACGAGGAGGAAGGATTGCTTGAATCTAGGAGTTCAAGATCAGCCTGGGGGGGGGAAATGCAAAAAATATTTGGTCATGGTAGCACACACATGTAGTGCCAGCTGCTTGGGAGGCTGAGGTAGGGAATTACTTGAGTCAAGGAGGTCGAGATTGTGGTGAGCCAGGATGGTGCCATGGTACTCCTGCCTGGGTAACAGAGAGAGATCCTGTCTCAAATTAAAAGAAAAAAAGAGATTGAATTCATTCTTCCTCCACCTTTTTCTATTTGGGTTGTCCAAGTGTTGGATGACGCCTACCTGCACTGGTAAGTGAGAAAATCTGCTTTACTCAGTTTACTGATTCAGAAGCTAATCTCCTGGAAACACCTTCATAGACACATCTGAAAATAATGGTGTAAAAGTTACCTAGTAACCAGGCAAGTTGACACATAAAATTAACTATCATAACTATCTTTGACTATGAGGGAAGTTGATCATTTTTATGAAAAACAAAATACTAAAATCTATTGGGTATCTACTATGACCCATTGTCTAGATCGTAGTAAATGCTTAATAAATTATGGCTTTTTATTTTTCATAAAAATGCAATTGTTGGTCACGGGTGTAGCATGACTTCTTTAATCCTTTCCCCAGCTATCTTATTATTTAATCTATTTTATGGGTGGAAAAACAGAGCCTGAAAGAAACTGGATAACTTTCTAAATGTTGGAGAATGAGAGGAGATGGAGCCCAGTCTGGAAAACAGGTCTGTTGGACCTCACTGCTGATTACCTGTCCTCTCGCAGGATTTGACTCTGCATTGCCTACTTATTTATTGTGAAGCTGATGTTTTTCTCACTAATTTGAATTTACTCTTGTGTTGTAGGTATGTATTTATTTCCTTGGCATATTTAATGCAAATATTTTTCCCAAGGACTTTTAAAAGTTCCATTTAGCAGGAAATATTAAATCCAAGGTAATCATAAGTTGAGCAAAGTACAGGTCTAATTTTATGAGTGCACTAGGTGTATGATTGCAAGAAACAGAAGGAGACATTTTTACAATGTTTACTTACAAAACTTCCTTGGGTTTTCAAAAAATGAACGAAATTGAGAAGAACCTCATAATAACTCCAAAAGTTGAGAGATCCCCTGGTGACTGCTTTGGGCCCTAATAAAACTCTCTGAAATTCAAGCATTCCTTATGTCCTTTTACTCTCACCTTCAAGAAGGGTATAATAAATGTTATTTTAACAAGTGAGGAAAATGAGGCAAAGATGTAAAATAACTTTACTAACATCAGAGCGATTTTAAGAGTCAGGCAGGGATTAGACAGATGCCTGCAGGAGTCCGAAACACATGCTCTGTCTGCAATATGCATCAGAAGGTGTCTACAGAGGTCCTTGTTCAGAGCAAATTACAGACTTGAGAAAGCTTCCGTGGACTGGCACCAATTAACTAGACGTAGATCATTTCAATAAGAAGAGACAGACTGGAAAATTAGATCTGTCCAACATAGTGGTATGTGGTAGGAGAGAGGGAAGGTTTGGGAGATAGATTCATGCTTCAGTTTTTTCTTTGTTTCCTCCCTAGCTCCTCCTACCTGCCCTGTCTACTTCCTTCACTTCCTTCTTTTCCTTTCCCCTTTTCTTCCCTCTCTTTCTCCTTTCTCCCTCCCTCCCTCCTTTCTTCCTTCCTTTTTCCTTCTCTCTCTCCTCCTTCTCTCCCTCCCTTCATTTCTTTCTCCCCTCTATCTTGCCATCCCTTCATCCATCAACAAAACTATACTAAATGCATTATATTAGGCACTGAGGTCCCTGCCATTAATGAAAACACATTTCAATGAGGAGGGCAGATAAATACATGATTGTAAAACAATGTGATGTTATTTGATAGATAATAACCACAGAGTACCACAAGTATGCAGGGCTTGTCAGCCAACAGGTGATCATTCAATATTAGTTGAATGAATATGAAGCTCAGAGATGGGACTGGAGTGGCCAAGGACACTTCCTGGAGGAGAGATGAAGTTTGAGCTGAGTGCTTTTGGAAAGCTAGAGAGAAATTAATTAGCTCAAGGGATGAACAGAGGGAGGTTTCTCATGCCAAGGGCATCTCAAGTGCAGACATTTGGGGGTAGAAATAGAAGCAAATGTATGAGGATCTGAATGTGGGTTGAAAAGGATAGTGTGAAAGGAAGAATTAGGAGATGGAACCAAAAAGATTGCAAGATTCAGACAAGACTGGGCTAACGAAGACTGCAAGGTCCAGACACGATTGCACGAAGGTTGCTGGAATTTCCATACTGGAGTTGAAAACTGGGACTCTGGAGGCTCTATTTATTTATTTACTTATTTGTGGCTTCCGTCCTGCATCTTGCCTGATAATTTCTCTCATGAATGTACATTCCTCTCCAAACCAGTGGCCCCAACTGTGTGAACAGTCATAGCAGCTGGCCCATACCAACTGAAATCAATAACTTATTGCCATGTCCAGGGATAAACTGGTTGGAGAGGGAAGAAAATACTTCTAGGCTCCTAACAAACAAGCGCTCGGTGGAGGGAACTGATGTATGGCTCTGGATCTGCTGTGGTAGTGGAAGTCCCACAACACTCTTTGCTGATCTTCTGCAGCCTTCCTCTGCTTTTCACCACCAGAGCCAGAGGTCTGCCATATCACCTTCACGTCAGTTGTGATCCTGATTGTCCATGGATGTGTCATAATGCTTAACCAGGAGGCTTGTCAGATGCATATTTTGAGAGGAAGACATAATCATCATGATAGCTATCACTGAGTGGACAGTTTCATTTAGTTTTCATTATGACCTTATAAAGTAGAAATAGTGATTCCCTTTTTATCGATGAGGAGGGTAAGTTTTAGAAAGAACATGCGACTCATCTTAGAGTACATGGTCACCACTCAAGGTGGGAAACTTCATTCAGTCTGTGGCATGTCACCCTTCAGTCCTCATGGCACAAAGCTGAAATGCCCTTTGATGTTTCAATCATTTGCACTGACTGATCTTTCTTCCTGGAGTAAAAATTTTGTTCCTTTTGGTGAAATCCTAGGCTCATTAGAGAACTTCTGCAGATGTTACACCCTTACATGAGAACTTTTTGACCCTTGTTTCTCATGTCCAAATCAGAATTATTTATTCTTGTTCTTTTTGTACTTTGTAAAACTTCTACTACTGGTCACATCCCACAGTGATTTCTGGGTTTACCCACAGGGCCGTGAGCTCCTCAAAGGTAGTTCTTCTTTCTATTTCCTTTGCTGATCCAGGGCCTCACAAATATTTTATGAACAACTGAATAAAAAATTGTTTTCGGTGTTTCAACCAGGAACATTACTTCACCTATTCATGACAGCTCTCAAGTCTGAACATGTGAACCTTTTATTTATTCATAAAATAAATAAAAGTTTGTGGAATTTAACAGATGTTTTCAACTGACTACAGGAGCGTAGCCTGACTACCAGAGAGGGAAGGAGGACTTTTGTTTTGTTCTTCTCTTGAGAAGTCAGAGAGAGATATGAAAAGGGTCTTTCCTTAGATTCTTTTCTCTTTTCTTCACCATTTTCTTCTCATTCTTTGAATCTCAACTGATTACCCACTCCAAGGATGAGATCAGACCTAAGAGGACTGGTTAGAAAGATGAAGACAGTTTTAAAGTCACTATGTTTGTACCACTATTTCACCATCTTTGGCTTTATGCCTTTCTCATTGAAAAACCACTTAGTATGAAGGCTGAGGCTGAATACATATCTCAGACACCTATTGCCACTTGTTAGCTGTGTATCTGTGGGCACATTGCACACGCTCTCTACGCTTCCGTTTCATCATTCATAAAATCGAGGTAATAATAGCATAGGAGTCAGAATTGTCACAAGGAAAACTTAAATTCACCTGTGTGAAATATGCTTGTAAAAATAATCATTTAATGCATGTTTCCTCTGAATAATTTCTATCTAAAGTGACAGTTCACAACCTTGGTTGAACACTGTATTCATGCATAGAGCTTTTCTAGAAATGCAAATAATCAGTTCCCACCCCTGATATTACAATATATACAGCTTGGGCTTATATTACTCCTTTCATTTTGATTACAGAATTGGTTAATTTTGAAAGATTAGAAAACACACAATATTATAATTAATAGTGAAAGCTGTTTTTTTGTTGGACAAAACTTACTATTTTGAAAAAGCAAATATACATTTGTATCATTCTTGATGACTGCAGGGTATTTTATGTCCTGCTCACCCTGTCTTTGACTGAGATTCTCAGCATGTCTAAGGAGAGACATCTCCATCAGATATATGTGATGAATATCAGATAGGTTTAGAAGATACTCTGGTGCTTGGTCTTGGGCAGAAAACAACATGGGCTTTCAACATGCCCCTTGGGGAGATGGGTGCTATTTATATAAATCATCATTAAACAATGACCTGTATATATTAATACTTTTCATCAGACTTTGAGTGTTTTTATGTATAATATTTCAGTTTTTCCTCCCAACAACCCTACCGGATACATTTAGTATTTCCACCAAACATAGAGTGAAACTGGTATGGCTTCCCCATTTTG
Source organism: Carlito syrichta (assembly GCF_000164805.1). NCBI lineage: Eukaryota > Metazoa > Chordata > Mammalia > Primates > Tarsiidae > Carlito > Carlito syrichta. The sequence continues at coordinate 278,480 of NW_007231754.1, read as the reverse complement.
ACACACCTAGTATGTGTCAAAATTCAGGAGATCTGTCAAAATTCAGAGGCTGATATGCCAATTAGCTGGCCGCCTTACTCTTCTTGGACCTTATAAGTGATTATTTTTGTTCTAACTCTATGCTTACCAGGCAGTCTTTTAAGTACGATTTAGCTTCCCACATAGCACGTCTACAGGGAGAGAAAGTGCTGATTGGCATATGTGAGTTTGAGCTACTTGAAGGTTTTATATTTCTCATTGTAAGTTAACAAATGGGCATCAGGTTGATACACTGACTTCATAAGCTTAGTTAATGTGATCCCAGTCCTGGGAGCTGACAAATCAAGAATTTGAGCTTGTATGCATGAAGGTTAGACTGTGGTAAATTCAGCAGAGTGTTGCCCCTGTGTGGACTTCCTGGGAGGCTATCTGGCCTTTTGCACGCTATACTTCTGTTCTTTGCAGACTTTCTTGCAACTTAATTTCATATTTGGCAGAATAATGCTTAATGTACATTATTTACCTCATCATGGAGACAAGATGTGTTTACCAATTTTCATTTACATCCCAAGACTGTGTTTCTTCTAAATCCAATTATCTCCAGTTGATGCTTTTTACAAGTTAGGTTAATACTAGTTGAAGGAGCAAAAAAATCCCAAATCTCATTACAGAAGTTTAGTTCTCACTCACAAGTTTAGAATCACGCATCTCTGATTGAAGAATGACTCTTCTCCAAGTGGTGATTCAGGGATCAAGATCTTCCATCTTAGGTTTCTACTGTCTTCAGCATAGTGCCTTTAAGTTCACCCAGAAAGTGTGTGGAGGATTTTATAAGGGAGATTGTGTATGCATCAGCTCTGGAATGGTATCTGTCTCACTGGTTCATATTCCAATGGCTAGAATTCAGTCACGTGGCCACATATGAATGCAAAGGAGGCTTGGAAACATAGTTTAGAGTCTGTCCAGGAAGAAAGGACAGGGTTTATGAGTAGCTGGTCAATTTCCGCCACGCTCATCCATTACTATTTTTGGCTGTTATCCCTCCAGACCCCTAGTTTTGTACGGCAAACTTCATTTTCTGCAACTCTACCTGAATGTCTTACAGAATACTCAATTTTAAAAACTAAATTTATTATTTTCTTCTCCTTCCCCTAGCAACATCTCTTTTTTTTTTACTATATTCTCTCTTTCAGGTAATGACACTATAATTCTCCAAGACATTTAATCGAGATATCTGGGACTCAACAAAGATCCCCTTTCCTTCCCTCACTATCTTCAATGGTCTCTAAGTCCTGCTCAATTTTTTTCAACGCTACTAGAACTTAACACAGCTTAGTGACTACCAGTGTTGTTTCAGGAGATAGGCTACCTGGCTTGAAATTTTGGATCTATCTTCTATAGCCTTGTTACTGGAGCAATCTACTTAATTTTGGTGATTCTTCTTCTCATCTGTATAATGGAAAGACTGTAATAACAGAACCTACTTCATAGCGTTATCACAAGTTAAGTAAATCAATATACAAGAAAACTTCATCTTGTCTGGAACATAGCACGTACTCTTCTTTCTTCTCATACTAATCAAAGGAAAAGCCTCCTGATTGAGCCTCTAGTCTCATTCATTTCCCTCTTATTATTCCCTCATTATTTTCAGAAGGCTCAAACCCTGCAATGATACCCTATTGTCACCTAAATAAATTTCAATTTTGTTTACATGGCAATTGGCAAGTTTTAATTCTTTAGATTTGTTTCACACTAACTCTTTCATTTTATATTCCATAAAATCCAAACAATGATTTGGGTTCATATTAGCTTTTGAATTATGCTTTATTAAGTTATTTTAAAATGTTCAATTCCTTGATTTTTAGAAAGCACTCTTGATGGTTTCTTTTGCTTTGCAGAAGATTTTCAATTTGATGAGGTCTCACTTGCCTTATTTCTATGGTATGGGCACTTAGGGTTTTGATCAGGAATTGGTTGCCAATTCCAATTTCCATATGAGAAATAGAGAAGACCAATGTAGCCAAAGCCAGTCAGATACTCTGAACTGTCTGTTGCAGGAGTGTGTCTATAATTTCTCTCTCACTTACCTTAATATTTACTTTGTTAATGCTAGGTACTGTTCTCTGTGTGTGTGTTACTTTTGACATGCCATTGAATTCTTACAACATGCCGGATAGGTAGACTCTTGAAAACTGTTCGTAATTAACATACAGTCCTGTTACAGTGGAGACTCTGACAGGAATGGAAACTTATTTCCAAAGTGTGTTCCTCTCTGTATTTTAGCCTCCCTTCTGTCAGTCTTTTCTAACTGGGAAAATAATATTTTAAACTACGGATACTCAGTCCAATACTGCTTCTAAAAATGACTCTTAAACTTCCTTCCACAATTCTCTGTGTCACCACAACCTCTGCCTTTTTGTTTCTTAAAATGAATAGAAAGAAAAAGTGAAGATGAATCTGGAGATGGTAGATTTAGGGAATATAACGTACAATTGTAGTTTTTGAAAATAAGAATAGTTGAAGGTGCTATGTTAGTTAAAGGAAGATAAGCAAGAAGATAAAGTCATTAAGAACAATGTTGATTCATTAAATTACCATTTGCAATGCAGTTTTGTGGGTCAAGGGAACAGATATAAGAAAACATTACAGAAAATCAGGTTTGTATTCCAAATAAAGGTTTTTAATAACTAACTTTACCCAGTACAGGTCAGAGATGGCTCCTGGGTGGGATGACCTTACATTAATTTAGCAAGAGTCAAATAACTGTCTATGACACAGGTAGATAGGATTTCCGTGTTGGGTGAAAGATTTCACTTGATCACATCTAAGGTTCATTAATAGTTTCAATTTTTTTGAAGGCTTTTACCTCAGTTGAGAGAGCATCTTACTCCTGATATAAATATTGCCTTGAGAGAAGCATCTACTTACAGTAGGTTAATTTTGCCTAATATATGCCCTTTGAGCCTATCAGACTGGTCTTGAGAAGGATAGAGAGGAAATTTGTCCTTTTCCATGCCAAGCATGCACACACACATGCACATACTTTCTTAAATCCTATATTTGCTTTCCATATACCCTTTTTAATCGTACTTAAAACTGTAGAATCTTCCACTTGGCTGGTTTTTATTACAAGCCCTTATGATGATTAATTTTATATGTTCACTTGGTTGGACCACAAGTTGCCCAGATAGTGAGCCAAATGTTATTCTGAGTGTTTTATTTTCTAGACGATATTAGCATTTAAGTTTTAACTTGAGTAAAGCAGATGCCCTCCATAATATGGGTATCCAATTAGATTTAGGCCTGAATAGAACAAAACACTCAGCTTCTGTGTGCAAGAGAGAATTTTCCATCAAATGGTCTTTAAACTTTATTCATATAATTTGCTTTCCTTGATCCCCACCTGCTATTCCTCAGACTGAAACTATACCAGTTCTCTTCAGAGTACTGCAGCCAAACTGCAGATTGGATTTTATGGTCTCTGTGATTCTGTGAGTCAGTTTTTAAATAATCATCTATCTATCTATCTATCTATCTATCTATCTATCTATCTATCTATCTATCTATCTATCCATCTATCTATCTATCTATCCATCCATCCATTCATCCATCCATCCATCCATCCATCCATCCATCCATCCATCCATCCATCCATCTTCTACCATGTATCTATCCTTTATCTACCCAGATCTTCTTGGTTCTTGAGAATTCTTACTAATATACTCCCAATAAATTTTTTTTACATAATGGGTTAGCTCATTAATTTGTGTTGGAATTATTTCCTCTTTTTAAAATTTGTATAAATTTAGGGAGTATACATGCAGTTTTCTTTCTTGGATATATTGCATAGTGATGAGGTCTGGGCTTCTAGGTAATCATTACCTGAATAGTGTACATTTTATCCATTGAGGAATTTCTCATTTTCACCACTTTCCCCCCACCCACACTTCTGAGTCTCCAGTGTCTAATACCCCACACTCTATGTTCATGTGCACATTATTGAGATCCTGCTTATAAGTGAGAACATACAGTATTTTACTTAAGGTTTCTGAGTTATTTCACTTAAGATAATATCCTCAAGTTCCATCTTTGTTGCTGCAAAGCACATGATTTAATTCTTTTTTATGACTGAGTAATATTCCATTGTGTGTGTGTGTGTGTGTGTGTGTGTGTGTGTGTGTGTGTGTGTGTACAGGGTGGCCCAAAATTTTAAGAAATGTTAAGAGCTGTTCTCCATAATCAGAAGTGTCTGGATGCTGATGATAACCACTTTGAGCACCTCTTGCAGTTGCAGAAGTCAAATGTGACTTGTCGTCATCTTACTGAGCATTACAATTTTAATATAGTTTTTTTATTCTTTTTTAAAAAATGTGTATACATTTTGGGTACCACTGTACGTATGTGTCACATTTTCTTTATCCAACCATCCAGGTTGATTCCAGATCTTTGCTATTATGAATAGTGCTGCAATAAACATACAAGAGATATATACATAATGTATATATAATGTCATATACATATATATTCCATTTATTTGGGTCATCTATAATTTTTTTTCATCAGTGTTTTTTAGTTTTCCTTGTAGAGGTGTTTCTCATCCTTGGTTTTATATATGTATGCTTTGGATATATATATGTATATATGCTTTGAGTATATACAAAGTGGTGAGATTGCTGGAGCAAATGGTAGTTCTAATTTTAGTGACTTGAGAAATCTTCATAATGTGTTCCAGAAGTTGTACTAATTTACATTCCCACCAACAGTCTATAAGAATCTCCCTTTCTTTGCATCTTCACCAACATCTGTTATTTTTTTACTTTTCAGTAATAGCCCTTCTGACTAGTATGAGATAATATCTCATTGTGGTTTTAATTTGCAATTTTAAAATAATTGATGATATTGAGCATTTTTTCATGTTTTTTGGACATTTTTATGTCTTCTTTTGAAAAATGTTTATTCATGTCCTTTGCCCACTATTTAATCGGGTTATTATTAAATCTTTTCTTTTTGGTGTTGAGTTGTTTGAGTTCCTTGTAGATTCTGAATATTAATTTCTTGTTGGATCTGTGGTTTGCAAATTTTTTCTCCCATGCTTCAGGATGTCTGTTCATGCTGCTTATATATGTTACTGTGTAAAAGATTTTCAGTTTAATTAAGTCTGATTTGTCAACTTTGGTTTTGTTGTCTGTACTCTTGAGAAATTATTCATCAATCTTTGTCTAGACCAATGTCCAAAAGAGGTTTTTCTAGGTTTTATTTTAGTATTTGTCTAGTTTTAGGTCTTACCTTTAAGTCTTTAATCTGTTTTGAGCAAATTTTTGTATACGGTGAGAGAGAGAAATCCAGTTTCATTCTTCCATATATGGCAATATCATTTCCCCAGCATCATTTATTGAGCAGACTGTCCTTTTCCTAGTGTATGTTTTTGTCTACTTTGGATATAGGTATGTGGATTTATTTCTGGATTTTTTATTCTGTTCCATTTATCGATGTGTCTATTTTTATATGCCGGTGTCATGTTGCTTTGGTTACTTTAGCCTTGCAAATATAATTTGAAGAGAAGTAATGAGAAGCCTGTACCTTTTTTCTTTTTGCTTAGGATTGCTTTGGTGATTTAGATTCTTTTTTGTTTCTTGGTTTCATATAAATTTTAGAATAGTTTTTAATTCTAACTGTGAAAATGACATAGATATTTTGACAAATGGGTTGCATTTTTATACTTCTTTCAGTGGTGTGGTCATTTTAACAATATTAATTATTTTAATCCATGAGCATAAAACTTTTTCCATTTGTTCGAGATATCTATAATTTTTTTCAAGTCAATGTTTTTTAATTTTCCTTGTAGAGGTCTTTCTCATCCTTGGTTAAACATATTGTAGGTGTTTTTTGCAACTATTGTAAATGAGATAGAAGTAATTGTATTTCAATATTCTCTAAAGCCTTTAACACCAGCCTGCAGTTCATTTATGTCTCCTCTTGAGACAGTAGTAGAAGCCCTTTAGGTATCAAGAGATCTAGGTCTGAATCCTTCTTACCCCACTACCAAATTTGTAACTTCTTTATTATTTCTGTTCTTCTCTAACTCTCTTTAACACTTGTTTTAGAAAGGATTACTGTCAAGTTAATAAATTAACATATATTAAAGGACTTTGTGAACCGTATTAGCCTTCTGTCGTTTTGTTAAAACATTGTACTATTTGCTTTCTTTTCTCTCTTTTTTCTTCTTGAAGAATTTCCAATCCTTAGAAGAATGTGAAGGGGTGCCAATTCTTTGGAAGTGTGAAATCACCTAAGACCAATTTCAATAAAATCTTCCTGGTCAGGTCATAGGATTTTTTTTTGCTTGATCTTACTTTTTGCTTTCATTCTGAGTGACCCACTTGAGACTGTCTTAGATAAAAATAAGTAAAGGTTAGATCACATCTTCTGGCCTAACTTATGCTCATGGTCTTGGAAGCTATTGTCAAGGAAGAGAAAATCTCATTTACTGAAGGTCATCTTTAAAGATTTAAAGAAACAAAACTGAAGTGAGTAAATAACAGGCAATACAACTGATATTTGGGAGCAGAAAGTCAGATGTTATAATTCTCTTCTAATTATAGTATCTTTTCATGGCCATAAATGAGTTACTGCTGGTACTGGATATATCATCTCTCTTTGTTCTTGTATGAAAAGAAGACTTCTGTTTTGTCTTATGTTTTTCATCAGTAAGTATGGCCTTTGAAACAGCATCTTGCAAATTTATGAACACACTTTAGCTTAAGAAGTTAGTTGTAATTAATTGACAACAACATCCCTAAAAGTTCCCTATTTTTTTTCAACCGCAAAATGGTCTAAGAGACACCAAAGGGGAAAAACAGAGAAGGGAGAGAGCAAGCTGAAAAATCTGTGTCTGGAATATTTCAGATGAATAGTCCCTTCAAGTAAGTCACAGAAGAGAAATACAAGACAAGCACTTTCCTTTCAAATAGTCCATTGTCAGAACCCAACAAAAAAGCAAAGCTGTTAGATCTTAGAGTGATAAGTAGGGAGGTGTATTTATAATAAATGGATGATTCTCTTTTTTCTCCAGCACCCTTTATTTCAGCAAATGACATTATTATCCATCTAATAGCAGTAGCTTACCCTAAAAACCTGGGAGAAATACTCATTTCTCTTTTTACCTTCATCACCCAAAACTTATCTTCCCTTAATCTGGCACCAGTTGATTTGAGGGTCTAATATGTCTAATGGAAAACGTCCAATCAACTTGGGTGCCTTTTCAGCTGTGGAAGGATACATCCTGGAGAAGACTAACTCAATATAACACAACTTGTTCAGCCACCATAGGGAAAAGACCTATTATTTTCCATGAATTATATCTTCATCAAACTTCAAGGTTTAAAAAAAAATCTGTTTATGATCAATAAGAATAAGTATTGCTGATTGTATCTGGATTTTATGATGGAATCATTGTTGGAGACGTCTCAGTTCCTTTGACTTCCTCTGCCTTGGTATTTGGATTTGAAAAATAGCTTGGTGATGAGAATTAGTCTCTTTATTTTTACAATGAAACACAGTAATCTTCACGTTGTCACTTGTACTCTGCAGTGATGAATCATGTGTTTGGACCTTGACACAAATCTCCTAAAGCTCATTCAAAGATAGCATTAAATCTCATGTATAAAAATCTGTTTGATTTCTTTCAATTATGTCATTGCCATGTACTTAGTAATGGCTGACATCCATTTGTCCCCTCTCTGCAAAAACATAAAAATTCATTTCAGGCAATGAAATTCAATTTGTCTTGAAAGCAAGTCTGTAAAAAATAATAATCTGTGCAGCATTCTAATCTCTTTCTACAATGTTATGTTGAGCCTGGGTAGCTTTAGCTGGCATTTTCCTGGTATTATAAGAGGATAAATGGGAAATTAATGCTTCTGGTAAGACACCTATTAATGATAATGGGAAGTAATTAAAAGTCCAAAGTAGAACCTGGAGGAAATTTGCTCCAATCCACAGCAAATCAAAATGATTTTTCTCTTTTTTTAGGTTTAACTTGCTGTGATAGATGGTACCATTAGTTCCCAATTATCCATTCCTTCCCTGCCCTTGCTTTGAGTCTTGAGACCTGGTGACTGTATTTGCCCAATTACAATAAAACTGGGCAGGAAGATACCAGTAGAGTTTCTAATATTTTTATCCTTTCTTCCTTTCTGTGGCAGCAATCTCACCTCCCTATAATGTTCAGAATCCATTACCTTTGCAAGTGTGGAAATTCCTTTTTTTGCCTGTCAGGTGCCAGCATGAGGAGACCAACGTGACAAGAGGCTTTAAGTTGGATAGGAAATTCCCTGTCTGTCCTGTGAAAGTGTTCCCCTTCTGGGAACCAGAAACATTACGCTTTTGGAGCCAAAATTTTTGAGAAGAGGAAGCATACATTTCTGAACTGGCTCACTGAGAATGATAGTGAAGCCACTTCTTGCATACTTTACTTTCTGGACCTGTATGTTCTACCTACTGGAGAACGCAGCATCATGTACTGTTGATTTAGGGCCTATACTGGGTCTTCTCAGAGTCCTTGTAATCTGTCATGTGAGTGTCGACTTTACGAAGCTATCCCATCATTTCATCAGGTTAACAGCTTCTACGAAAAGACCTGTGGACAATGTACCCAGGGATTCATCCCATCTAAGTGGGTTGCTTGGCCCGAAGAGACGTCACATGCCAGTTTATCCGAAACTCTGTGAACTTCCATCCACACAGTCATGAAGAATTTATGTAAATGAATTTTCTGCCATGTTGTCTAATAGCATGTGCTGTGAAAAGAGTGTCTCCTGAACACATTTTCGAATGACAAAAAATGATAGCCTGTCTCTATTTTCCTGGGCCTTCCTAACAAAATAACACCTCCCCTCTAAGGACAGCATGTAGAGTATTTGTCAGTGATATAAGATATTTGGGTGTGAATATTGGTAGGGATAGATCATTTGTTCTGCTCTTCAGTGGGGGTGGGAGGAGTGTTTCCTACTGCTTCTCTTGCCAGTCACTTGATTCATATCAGTCAGCAGGATCAGTGAGGAACAAGAGGAATTATAGGCCAGGTATTCCTGAAATACCTGCACTGTGGTGATTGAACATTACTGTCCAAGAGCGTCTGGAGAGGGGTAGAACTTGCCTAAAATATCTGTTGACATTTAACCATCTACCCTGAGGGCCACAGTGATATCACTGACTACAGGCTCTGCCCAAACATGACAAATTAACATTCCCAATTGCAGAAGGTGTGAAACATGTTTTTTTTAATTTAGATAAATTGAATATTCTTCTAAAGTCATTTTTCTTGTTTTCAATTTAATTGTTCTTGTGCATGCACCAAAGATAAAACAAACAAACAAAAGCATAGTTGCTGATGCATTGGTTCCACCAGAAGAAAAAGACCTTTGCAAACAGTTAAGTGATACCATCTGATCTTTTAAATAATAACAAACAATCAGTTAGGATCATTCCAACAATTGTTTCAGTTGTTTTTATCATTTGGTAAAGCAACCAGAGTAAAACTTTGGGAGTTTTTATTCTGTCAGAGATGACATATCTGACCTTATTATAAATGCCACTGTAAATACAATTAAAATTTAAATATTGAAGGCAAATTGTGTTTGTGATGATAATCTAAATACAAATATTGATGGAACAACCATAGCATTATAGCATGCTCAGTGTTTTTAGGGATGTAAGAAATCTATGAAGCAACTATAAACATAACATTGTCTTTGGGCACACATAATCCTAACTGCATCCAAACAAGCTTAAATATTTACCAATAAAAATAGAAGCAATGCCTGCTAAAGACCACAGGAAGATTAAACATTACATTTAAAATAAATAGACTAAAGCTTTGTTTTGAGGACAAATTTGATGTGGAATACAAAAAGACTTCAGCATTGCAGTACATACTTCGCTCTATCCTGCCCACCATCAGCTGGATTTTAGAAGTGTTTGAGCTTTAGAAGAACTTTTGAAAATCATCCTAAGTGTCCTAAGTGAATTTGCTCATTATCCTGTCATTTCTGTTGCCCTTGTTCCTCTTATAGGGCAAGTAACTCACTGTATAACAACTATAATTCTAAGATGATGATGATGATTATTCTTACTATTTTGGTTAAACATGTCCCCTAAGTAAGCCAACTACTTTATTTGGTACCTATTCAAGGTTACTTGGGATCATATCTGATTTTTACCTTACTCAGTGATTTTGGTATAAAGCCCCTATAAAAATATAAGCATTATGTGATAAGTCAACAAATGATAAGGCTTTGCCACAAAATGGGCACGTTTGGCATTATAAATGAAGGTTTATTGAATGAAAACTCAGTGTGGATACTCAGGTTGATTGGTGTTTTGTGCAAGTGCTTGTCTGCATTTCAGAATGATAACCCTGAGAAAAGGGAGGAGTTGCCGAAGATGGGCAAGGGCAGCAAAGCGATATTTGTGCTGAGATCAAAGGCCAGGCCATCCATCCTAGGGAACGGATGACGGTGTGGTGGTGAATCATGAACTGAGACAACAACGGAAACAGATGAGGCCCTTTGATAGAAAAGCATGGTTAGAAAAAGACTGGGATGAGGCCCCCTTGAGGTGAAGATCACTGAGTTTGTCCCGAAGGAGAATTGTTTCTACAATAGTAAAAAAGAAAAAAGAAAAACAACTCTTCTAAGTAACCCGAATGACTGTAAGCAAGATGTGGATGGAATCAACATGCATGGAGCTTGCCATCTGACTAGGGGCCACGTATCATTTACTAGTTGTTTGTAAGTAGTTTGAAAATGAAGCCAGACTTTACTTTGTCTGCTCTCTCATGTAGTGAAAAGTACATAGATTTTGGAGTTGAGAGGCTTGGGTGAGTTTTTTGAATATGGTTCATCATTAACCAGCATCTCTTTCTCTGTTTATAGTTTTTCAACACACACACACACACACACACACACACACACACACACACACACACACCACGTACATACACACACACACACGCACACACACACAGAATAAGTATACCATTCACATTTGTGCACTTTCTTTTAGTCATTTGACATTGAATAAATACCTTTGCAATATTTCTATATCAGCCAGCATAAAATTATCCCCTCTGATAGTAGAATTCCTTTGTAGGAATCAACTTTAATCAGTCTTCTATGGACGGAAGTTAAAATAGTTGCCAGCTTCTTGTTGAAGTAGACATTCTAGTTGGTACATTTTGTCACACTTGTGTGTGTGTGTGTGTGTGTGTGTGTGTGTGTGTGTGTGTGTGTGTATGTAGGATAAGTTTCTAGAAATGGAATTATTGGGTAAATAGAAATGCTTTTGGGAACATATGGCACAATTACCCTTCGAGTGCACACATCTAAGGGTGTTGATTAGTTAGACTTTTTTTATACACTGATAGTGGGATTGTAAATTAGTGTGGAATTCAAGGGGTTCACTTTGAAATGTAATAAATGATAATTCCCTTTAATAAATTTCCTTTTGAGGTTATCCGTTTCTGTATATCCTGAACAGTTTATCTGGAAGGATCCTTCTTATAAGTAGAATAACCCAAATTTTGATGCTAAATGTTTGTAAAAGTTTGCTTTTGTCCTACGTGGGTATCTATTTAGCCTTTTTTGTTTGTAGAAATGCAGATAGAGAGGGATTTGGAGGTCTCAATTAGCCAGCCATGTGTTCTTTGTTGTTGTTATTATTATTATTATTTTAAAGATGTGAGGTACAATTCAGGGTTAGGTACATAAGTGATCATTGTACAGATAATGTTTGGACCTTCCTCTGGTCCCCATTTCACCTGGTTTGAGATCAGGTACCCCCGTTGATGTCATATCCCCTCTCTAGGCAGTTTACGACTACTGCCAAGCCCTTTCTTACAGTATTATGGTAAAAATGCTCAGGGTCTGCTTATGAGTGAGAACATGTGATATTCAGTTCTTAGTTTCTGTGATAAATCGCTGTGTATTATAGACTCCAAATCCATCTAAGTTGCTGTGAAGTCCATAATTTTGTCCTTTTTTATGGCTGCATAATGGAACTGACTGTGCTGCCCATCAAAACAGGACTGGATAAAACAAATATGGGACATAGCCACGTGTTCTTAATGAGCAGATTGGAAACCATCTCCTGAGTGAATCTCACCCTAGGAAAGTTCTTTTTCATCTTACTTCTGAGTGGAAATGGGGCATGTTAGCATCCAGAACCTAGTTCTAATCTGGTTCCTCAGTTGTCACAAAAATTTCTTTCCCCTGCACTTTTTCCTAGACACACAGGTTTGTTTTAGAAATCACAGATGTGCTAGACTCTAGGCATTTCATGGGGAGAAAAAAATACCAAACTTACAGCTGCTCCATATCTATGAAAATCAGCTGAGGGGAATAGTATTCAGGAAGGATTGCTTGAGATATATCAGCCAGTTCCCTCTTCCAGGCAGCCTTGAATGTACACATGGATCACATAGATTAACCAGATAACATTGTTCAAGACCTTGTCCAGAAGAAGATTTTAAAACTAAATTTCATTTTTCTATAATATATCTATTCAGCCTATTTTTATGTTATGAGAAATAGCCTTATAAAAATCTTAGTGGAGTTTATAGCAAGGAGTTGGACGGGTCACTGTGTTTATCATATAGCAAGATTTCTTCCTCTCTAACTCTCTTTTTTATGACAAACAATAAGAGAAATTCCTAATGGATCTTAGTATCAAGGAAAGTTATAATCTTTCAATTCACTGGCTTATTTTTATCTCATGGATATTTTGAATGTTGTGAGATATAAGTTTTCTATTGTGTTGCTTACCAGAAAGCTTTGAACTAACTTTGTGATTAACCCACAGTAGGTTTTAATTATAGAGTCAATTCAACCAGTGTAGGAGAAGAAGTCTCCACCTTTTTCTGTCCAATAAAGTTTACTAACTATAAAGCAAGTTATGCTGGACATATCTACGCACAACCAAATCTTTAACTCCTGACCTATCCCAGGGTCATGGGAGTCTATGCCTAACAATTCATGTCCCCATGTTAAAATATGCACATTTGTTTCCAATCTCAAACCCATTGTTTTTGATGCCTCTTTTGGGTCCACTCAGCTTTCTTCAGGTTGATTTGTGGTAGTACCTCAACAGTTCCAAAACTGTTCATTTCAGTATTTTAAAATGTCCATGTCTTTGCAAAATGAGAAGTGCTTTGGCTTATCAGCCTGTTCTTACTGAAAATTAACTCTATTAGATTTTTTTTCCAAATGTGATAAAGCCAAGTTAGACCCATGTAATAAAAGTTGTACAATCAGAAATTAATATTTCTTGTAGACAGTGGTTTTTATTGTTATTGCTTTTTCAGCATGTCTTCTTACCCCAGATCATAATAATATTCTAACTCGCTCAACAAATATGTTTTATCACTAGTTTTACTCCAGTAGTTACATAAGCCATTAGAATATACCTTTCTGTGATTTAACTGGCTTTACTTTGTCCATGCCCTTGTTTGCAACAATTTTGTTTCTACTTTTAATGCTTCTAATCTTTTCAGCTCTTAAGATATCTTATAAGTTACCTAAATACTTCCTGGAAATTTGTGGGAGTAGATAAACACACAACTATGCTTATTTGGGTTCATTGGAAATCACTCTGTGAAGAAATGGCATTTTTTAGAAATATATTGTCTTACTTTTAACAAATATTAAGTCCAAATTTCTCACATACATTTTCTATAGATTCTCAACGATTCCAGTTTTCTGTAATGTGAGATATATGATGAGTAAATGCAATACAACTTTAGGTCCTTCGGGGAGGAAACAATTTTCAAGTCAAATGTTATACAATTGAACTAGGAAACATTTTGGCAAGAGTCTTTTAATCTTATCTGGTTCCATATGGGACATAATCAACTAATTAGGAAAGAAAATAATATCAATGTGATGTTCATATTAAACGTGTAAACAGGCATTTCAGTTTTAGCTGTGAGTTATACACTGATGATAAGAAACTTTGGCTAGGCCAAAAGTAACACCATAACTGGTGAAAGTTACAAATATTTATTTTAGTTATGATCTGCAAGTTAAATTTGCATTGATAAACATATAAAACAAAGATAGAAGCCCTGGTTCTAGTGCAAGTTTAGAAACACACACACACACACACACACACACACACACACGCAAATGGAATACTGTTTAACCATAGAAAAGAATAAAATCCTGTCATTCATGGCAATATGGATGAAACTGGAGAACATTGTTAAGTGAAATAAACCAGAAAGTGAAACAGTATATGTTCTCACTCAAATGTTTAAATAATATGGGAAAAGTACAGGGAAGGGAGATATCTGTCAAAAAATTACCACTAGATAGAGAAATACATTCTAGTATTCTGTACCACTGTAGGATGACCATAATTGCCAATAATATATTGTATAGCTTCAAGTAGCTATAAGGAGGATATCAAATGCTCCCAGTACAAGGAAACAATGCATGTTTGAGATAATGAATACACTAATTACCCTGATCAAATCACTAGCCATTATATGTATTGAAACATCACTATGTACCTCATAAATATATACAATTATTATTTGTCAATAAAAGACTTTTGAGAAGTCTAACAATCTTTTAAAAAGAAATCTTCATTTGCCATAGTAATATTTAAAGTAGTCCTCTAGGAAAACTTGAATATTCATGACCAATTGTGATTTTCAACACAAGAAGGTTTTTTGGTGAAAGGAAGTCTCTATCAAGTGAAGAAAGGAGATGAATAAATAACTCTTGCTTGTCACATTGATCAAAGATCACACAAATTCCAGGAATTCCTTTGTAGACCAGCTAATTGTAAACCAGAAGATTTAGTCAATATAATGATCATTTTTATAGAGGTGTAAGATGGAAAGATATAATATAGTGGAACAGAGAGCAAATCAGCACCTTCACTTGAGTGAAGACTTTTACATGTGCTCAAGAGAACTAGTCACTTTAATATTTGTTAATTGGTATAGGAAACCTATTCTTGTGCAGAGTGTCTGAAACTCATCATTATACCTCTCTGATCACATGTTTGTTTCCCATTAGACTACAAGTTCTTGATGGCTCTAAAGCAGGGATCCCCAGCCCCCAGGTCACAGACTTGTACCGGTTTGTGACCTGTTTAAAACAAGG
This sequence comes from Carlito syrichta, assembly GCF_000164805.1. NCBI lineage: Eukaryota > Metazoa > Chordata > Mammalia > Primates > Tarsiidae > Carlito > Carlito syrichta. Next base: position 263,334 of record NW_007231754.1, on the reverse strand, counting down.
CCAAAAAGCAGGAGATGGGTGGTGGGCGAGTAAGCAAAGCTTTGTCTGTATTTACAGCTGCTCCCCATCGCTTGCATGACTGCCAAAGCTTCTCCTCCTTTCAGATCAGCAGCTGCATTCGATTCTCAAGGAGTGCAAACCCTACTGTGAACTGTGCATGTGAGAGATCTCAGCTGCGCACTCCTTCTGAGAATCTATGCCTGCTATCTGAGGTGAACCTGAGGTGGTGATGCTGGTGCTGGGGAATGACTGCCATTACAGATTAACATTGCCAACAAGGTCTGACTACAGAGACAATAATAAATCAGTTGCTTGCAGACTCCTATCAAAACCCTATCATTGAGTGGAAAGTCAGTTGATGTACCTCAATTGTACAGCTGCATCTGGTGAAAGGCTTCAAGTCAGAATCCAACCCTTATTTTAGTTCATGTGTGGCCTGTTCACTATTTTATTACCATTTCCATCCACACCTCTTTTTTATGGTGAGTTGTATAATAGTTTTATTATATATTATAGAGTGATAATAATATAAATAAAGGGCACAATAAATGTTATCCATCATCCTGAAACCATCCCCATAGTTTCGTCCATAGAGGGATTGTCTTTCACAAAACTGGTCCCTGATACCCAAAAGTTTGGGGACCACTGCTCTAAGGGATCTTTGTGCTGTTCTGCTCAGATATACTTAGATCCTTCAAACTCTTTCTCTGTATTTGTGCTTATGCTTCTAAGGACTTATACCTGAGATACTAGGTTGCTAGAACTGGCTTGTCTGCAGCTCCGAGATCCGAAGGTCCCTGGGACTGTACAACCCCTCAGGAAGACTTCTGCAATGACTGTACTGTTGGGAGTATAAAGGCCTGACTTTCTTGCTCTACATTTGGTCAGTTTTGGAACTTGATTTACACTTCAGAGATATGCAGGGTCAGGCTATAGCTCGCTCCTGTCGGACTTTGCCTGAAATCATCCTTGCTTGACTTCATTCCCTTCTCTCCTCTTTGTTTTACTTCTTTACTAAATTCTCCTGAGAGCACTTCCTAAAGAACCACACGCACAGGAATTCTGTCTTACAGCCTGCTCCTGGAAAATTTGGCCGAGCCTGGGGTTTTTATTCCTCTTGGTTTTCTGTGGCATAATGGAGGCTTAACAGATGCTTAGGGAATATATGAAGGCCAAAATCAGAACATAATCAGATGTAGAAACGTGGTAAGTATCCAAGCATCTGACTTTACTGCTGGTGTATCTAATACATCTACATCAAATCCTGAGTTGGATTCCACATGAGCAGTCTGATAGAAAGGAACTTTGCTTTGTTCTGCTACAGGCTTAAGAAAGATGCTCTGCATAGTCTTTTTTGTGGTCAGGTGGCACCGGTTACTAGTCTACTCAGCGTAAAATGACTCTCTGGTTGAAGGTGAGAAGCTGAGACTTACCACAAAGGGGTGCTGAGAAAGTGAATCCTAAAAAATACTGTTCCTGGAACTAAATACTCTGCACACAAAGAGAGTTCTGCTTTGTTTGGGTCAGTCTTCTGCTTACCTTTATTTGAGGGCTGCACAGTCCCTGTGGGTTGAACTCTAGAACCTTTGCATGACACTCAAGATCTCCAGTAATTTGGGGCTGTCTAATATCGCGATCCTCGTTGTCCAGCACTATTTCGTTCATGCTTAATCCTATCACATCTAATGCTAGGTATAATCTCAACCCACATTATACTCTTTCTCAAATCTTTGTCTTTATTCATGCTGTTTTTTTCCTTTTTAGAGCAGATGCACTTAACAAAGCCACATTTAGAGTATACCTTTGTCACAATTTTGTTTATGTATTAGGTACCCTCATTTATGATCTTACGGCGCTCTGTGCATACTTCTATCATTGGACTTCCAAATTTTGAAAATCATTAACTGTGTATGGGTCTTTTATTCCTAGATTGAGAGCTCCTTTATACTTGATTTTATTCTTCCTTAAACTCCCACTACAGAACCTAAGTCTAGGAATGGAAAAGTCTCAATATATATTGGCTGAATAGATGACTTAATCACATTTATATTTAACTCTGCAATCATATTTCTTTTCTAAACTTCCATAAATTAAGTTATGCAATACTACCATTTCTACATTGTATCAAAAGTGGCCGGGAGGAATAAGATCATGTGATCATGTTTATGGTCTGAGATATTTTTTTTAAAAATGAGTGCCAAAGCAATGCTCATCTTCAGGCACTGTAAGCTAATTTAGTATACTTACTATAAGTATACTAACTAGCTAATATACCTTTAATTATGCTATAGTAAGTTTTCTCACTGAATTTCCTATCTTATTGCTGTGATAAGAATAGGAAGTGATAAAGGTCAAGACTGAAATGGCAACAGCAACAACAAAAGCAGGAGAGAGCTTAGGTGGCCATCAGACCTTGCTTGTGAGGAAACAGAATGTCCATCGTAGGCTATTTCAGTCTCATAAGAGAATTAATGTTTGAGAATTTGAGTGTTTGAGAGAATTAAGAGATTGAGAAGACATAATGGAGAAACTAGAGAGAATATTTAGTACAATAAATAGAATTACCTTAGGTTACATTCTAAGTTATGCTATCTAAGACATCTCATTCTGAGATGGGATAGCCACTAAAGATCTGTATTGACTTGGGTACAAATTAGAGGCAATGATCTACAGTAATGTTGAAAGAAGCTCTATGTGTTGCCTGATGATAAGAAATAATTCAGAAGTAAAGTATGTGTAGATTTTAAGAACTGGAGTGAAAAATAGGACCATTTGTTGATACCATTTGTTTCTTAGCATAAGACACAAGATAGAAGAAACCTGGGTCTCTGAGATATTAGATAGAGGAGGGATTCTGTTGACATAAATAAGAAATTTATTTTTTATTTCTGTTAAGTCACTGAGACAGGTTAATTTGTTTCCACTGCGAGCATGTCTTGTTCTGATTAATATAAGAAGTGTTGCAGCTCTAAAATAAACTAAAATATTTATAATTGGTTACAGTTAAGGTATAAGCAAGATATCGTCACCATCATTATTGTAAGGATATTTCTAATGTCTGCTCAGTTGGGTTTCAAAAGTGTTATGGGCAGTGACTACTTACTTTGTCTTTTATTTTTTTATTATATAAATAATATTGTTTATTGCAGTTTCCCTGTTCATCTTTTACTCATTATGTGGGAGAATTATTTTAAGAAGATTATCTATGGTTTGGTTTATAGGACTAAGAGGATGAATATCTGGACCTGAGAGAAATTATTGAACCTAACCTGGATACCCTGGGCTTTGCCTGGATACTGTGACTGGATGGGGTGTAGGAGGACTATATTTTGTAAAGACGACAATATTTCTGTCTTCTTTACAATTAGGTTACAATTGTGTGTGTGTGTGTGTGTGTGTGTGTGTGTGTGTAGAATTTATGTAAATTGCTCCTAGAATTAGTCATTGACAATATCCTATGCAGTTCTCCAAACTCTCTCTTTTCTTGCTATTGCAACCAAAGAGGTCATATGTTGAGATGAGAGCCTGCCAAAAATGATCTAACTGATATTAAATTTATAAATCACATTATTTGATGCAAAAGGATGATGAAATAAAAATTTTAACGTAGTGAAGCAAAAACTTTTACATTTAGAGATTTGTAGTTAAACATGATGTCATTTAATCAAACATGCAAAGGTTTTAAAATTTTGTAGTTTGAATATATACTTTCAAACTCATTTATAAGAAGTACTCAATATAGAAATAAATCCAGAGGGATGCCTTGGGAGTTACAGAAAGTAATAATCATGAAAACACCTAGTAAAGTTTGCTATTTTAAAAGAGATGAAAATTTTTAAACAGTAAAGAAAAATAGACTTATGAAATTCTGAAATTCAAGTTTTTGGCAATGTTAATACTATAGGCATATAGACATTCAAAGATCTTTTGTATTGTTGGTACTTGTATTGCTTCAGGAAAATAATAGATAATTGTAATCTTATGAACTCAGGAGAGGCAATTCAATCTTAGTAAATGCTGTCAGTTTAAGGTAACATGTCATAATAAAAAATAATCAATGGGAAATAGAAAAGAAAGAAGCAAAAATACAGTGAATGAAAAATATAAAATATAATGCATAAATTAAAAATTATGATTAATGTAAATGATTCAAACTTACAAAGTTTACTTACTTTACCTCCAAAGCGTTCACTCATTCATTCACTCATAAATGAAACACTTGTAAAGATTCCTTTATATTCCAGACATTGGTGATACATTTTCTGCTCTAGAAGGTTGCATTTTAAGTGTATTTTTGTGTGGAACAAGGTTTGGTAAGAAAGTATAAACTAACATAGGCAAAAATTTGTAGATAAGTAAAAGAGAAAGACCCAGGAATCTTTTTTCTAACAAAAGACATTCTTAATACATAAAGACATAAAGTGTTTGAAAAAACAAAATTGAATAAATGTATCAGGCAATTATAAACAATAACATAAAAAATATGCTAAGGCAGCTATCTTAATCTCAAAAATATAAATCGACAAAAATTTTTATAGGATTATAGGATGTTTTATAAAGATTAAAAGATAGCTTTAGAAGATAGAACCATCATGAACATGTGTGCAGTATTAATATAGGCTTAATTATATAAATAAACAAAAGCAAAACAGGAGAGATGGATAACTCAATATTTATAGTTGGATAATTTAGCACAGTTCACTTAGAGAATGACAGATTTAAAAAGTTATAACAATTTAAACTGTGTAATTAATAAGCCAGGACTATTAAATATATCTATGAACTCTCACTGTTCAGGGAATGCACATTATTTTAATTTTTTATTTTATTTTATTTTAAAGATGTGGGGTACAATTCAGGTTCAGGTATACAAATGTTCATTATGCAGGTACCCTTGTTGATGAGGTGTGTCCCTCCCTCCCCTGGCATTTTCCCTCAACTGTTAATCTCACCACCCCCTCACCTGGCAGTTTCCCACCAGTGCCAATCCCTTTCTTATAGTATTATGATAATCGTTCAAGGTCCGTTTATAAGTGAGAACATGTGGTTCTGTGTTCTTTGTTTCTGTGATAGATCACTGAGTATGATAGACTCTAAATCCTTCCAAGTTTCTGCGAAGTTCATATGTTTGTCTTTATTTATGGCTGCATAATATTCCATTGTGTATATGTACCACATTTTTTATATCCAGTCCAGCTTCGATGGGCAGCATGGCTGGCTCCATGTTTTTGCTATTGTGAATAGAGTTGCAACAAACGCGTGTGCAGGTAATTTTTTTGTAGAATGACTTGAGTTCCTCTGAGTATATTCCCAATAGTGGCTATACCAATTGCTGGATCATATGGAAGGTCAATTTCTAGTTCTTTCAGAAATTGCTACACTGTCTTCCAAAGAGGTTGCACTGAGTGGGTAATACACATTATTATAATTATTTTTGTAATGAATATTTTTTATTATGACTTTGTGGGGTACAGTTAAGTCTTAGGTGTAAAATTACATTTCATTCAGGCACCCTGTTGATAAGAGGTGTTTTCCCATCCCT
>NW_007231754.1:253333-257772 GCF_000164805.1 Carlito syrichta | reverse complement strand
TGCTATCGTGAACAATGCTGTGATAAACATACGTGTGCAGGTATCTTTTTTATAGAGTGATTTGTGTTCTTCAGGGTATATTCCCAGTAGGGGGATTGCAGGGTCATATGGAAGGTCAATTTTTAGAGCTTTTAGGAATCGCCACACTGCTTTCCACAGAGGTTGCACTAGTTTACACTCCCACCAACAGTGTAGAAGTGTTCCCTTTTCACCACACCCTCTCCAGCAGCTGTTATTTTTTGAGTTGTTGATAATTGCCATTCTGACTGGAGTTAGGTGGTATCTCAGTGTGGTTTTGATTTGCATCTCCCTGATGATTAGTGAGGTTGAGCATTTCTTCATGTGTTTGTTGGCTGCTCGAATGTCTTCTTTTGTGAAGTGTCTGTTCATATCTTTTGCCCATTTTATAATGGGGTTGTTTGTTTTCTTCTTTTCAGTATGTTTCAGTTCCTTGTAGATCCAGGATGTTAAGCCTTTGTCAGACCTAGAGTTGGCAAATACTTTTTCCCAGTCTGTAGGCTGTTTCCTGCTCTCTTGATGGTTTCTTTGGCTTTGCAGAAGCTTGTCAGTTTAATAAGGTCCCACTTGTCTATCTTCTCTCTTATGACCTGTGGATTTCGGGTTTTGTTCAGGAATTGGATGCCAGTTCCAATTTCCATGAGAGTATTTCCTTCCTTTTCTAAGGTTCTTGTGGTTTGAGGTTTTACATTTAGGTCTCTGATCCATTTGGAATTAACCTTTGTGCATGGGGATAGATAGGGGTCCTGTTTCAATCTTCTGCATGTGGTCAGCCAGTTTTCCCAGTACCATTTACTGAATAGGTTCTCCTCTCCCCAGTGGTAGGTGGTGGGGGCTTTGTTGAAGATGTGTTGGTTGAGAAATTGAGGTTTTGCTTCTGGAATCTCAATTCTATTCCATTGATTTATATGCCTGTTCCTGTACCAATACCAAGCTGTTTTGATGATTGTAGCTTTATAGTAAAATTTGAAGTCTGGTAATGTGATACCACCTGCTTTGTTTTTTTTGCTGAGGATTGTTCTGGCTATTCTTGGACGTTTGAATACACATTATTTTTAAACATATGTGGAACATTTACAAAAATTGACCAAGTACTAGGCCACTAATCAAATTTCAGCATGATAAAGACTATGTTCTATGGCCACAATGCAGTAAAGTTAGAAATGAGAAGTGTAGATGTAGTCTAAAGATACCATAAGTGTAAAAATAAATAGCATATTGCTAGTTTTGAATTTTAAATAAAATAATAGTACACATAATACTTTAAATAACTGACAATGAAGACAGCAAGTATCCAAAGTTGTGAGACACAGCTGTAGCATATATAAATACTTTGTAATATAGCTTTAAACATATTTATCAACATACTACAAAGATAATACATAAACCAAGTTTAAAACTAAACTTTCCTCTAAAATGTAGAACAAGCTAACAAAATGAGAGTTTATGTATAATTGGGTCTTGTGCCCGATTGTAAGAAAATGCATCAGAGAAATTAGAATTTTAAGAGAAGAGATGAGTGTCATTCTACTAACTTAGAAAAAAAATAAGAAAATAAACAGAGAATATAGAAACTGAGCAAATTTATTATTAAGTTGTGCTGCACTTAGGTGTTCACTTACTCTTTATCTCCAAAGAGTCCATTCATTCACTCATTCATTCAGCAAATATTTATTCAAGATTCCATTATATACCAGACATTGGTGATACATTTTCTGCTTTAGAAGGCTGCATGAGGATAACAAACGTCTCTGAATGTAAGGTAACCAGACTGACCAAAGGAAGAAAAAAAAAGAAACAGCTGGAATTGCCAGGTGTACAGGGAAACTGAGCATTCAGAAACCCAAATAAATGCATGTCATCAAGTAGAACTTAATCAAATTAAGCATAAAAATATCCTATGAGCTTTAAATCTCGTTCTTGGATAGATATCCTAGAGAAATTCCCACTCAGATTCAGAATGAGAGATTCGTGAGGAGCTTTGCCACAGGGCTTTTCTTGGAAGCTGGGAGTTACCCAGCACAGGAGAATGGCAATGTGAGGCATTGTGGGCACATGTTCTGGAGTACCATGTAGCTGCTAGAAGTCATGAGCTAAATATGAAATTACAGCCAAGACTATATCTAAGAACGCTTAATGGAAGTAAGAATTATAATAAAACATCAGCAAGGGAGAAATGCTTTTTAATCTTTATTTTTTTTTCAAATCAGCATGCACACTAGTCCTAAGAAGGATTTTGATTTCAATTTGTCTGGGGTTGTGCTGCACTTAGGTGTTCACTTACTTTATCTCCAAAGAGTCCATTCATTCACTCATTCATTCATTCAGCAAATATTTATCAAGATTCCATTATATACCAGGCATTGGTGATACATTTTCTGCTCTAGAAGGCTGCACGTTAATTGTATCTTTGTGTGGAGCAAGGATGAGTAAGAAAATACAAGCAAGAATATATCAGATAGCATTAAATCCAATGCAAAGAATTACTACCAAACAAAGAGTGATGGGGAGGAGCACTTTACATAGAGTGGACAGCGCAGGTCAATTTGAGGAGGAAACAATTGAAATTAGAACTGAATCACCAGTTCTAAGAAAAGGAGCCGACCATACCAAGTTCAGGGAGAATATCTTCCCAGGCTGATGAAGTATCTATAAACAGAGCCCTGCAGTAGGAGGGCTGTTGGTTGTCTAGTCGGTGAGGGTCCCAAATCTTGTAGACTTTGTAGACCATGGAAAGGAGTTGAGACCATATTCTAGGAAGCAAAAAGATAATTTAATTATTTTAAAATTCATAATCATCTGTGGGATTCCCTAAATGCTAGAATGAATAGAAACTGCTAGACTAGTCTCCTAAGTTTCCGAGCAGGTATGACCTAATGCTTTGGAAAACCAATGTGTTATACTCACTAATTGTCCTAAAACATGGCTGTGCGTGGACTCTATCATGCGTTCCCTTAAGACACTTTCAAAATGTCCCAAGACCTACAAGTTATGGCCCACCTCCAATAGTCTGAATTTTGTTGTTTTTGCTGCTGTTGATCTTGAGTGAGTCACTTCAATTATTCATGTTGCAGTTTCTTCATTGGTAAACAGTGTCTGACTTTATCTGTCTTACCTCTCTTGTTATATGGCTGTGTGCCCTTGTTTTTAGTCATACTGCCTTCTGTTACTTTGCCAGGTGGCACCTGTTCTTGCTATAAAATCTGAAGTTACAGCCAGAGAAGGGATGCTGAGGTTCGGGTTTGCTTTGAACCATCTCTATCCTTCAATAATATAACTTTATCACTCATATATGAGTTCGGGAAATAATCTGTGTGCATATGTCTTACTTCACAAAAACATTAATCAGTCCTAGTTTTGTCAGATGGCTGTGAGAAATTTAGTGTTTTTGTCCCTTGCGTTTTCCAATTTGATGAGAAGAAGACTTTCTATGCTTCAAGAGTTGTTTCCCAAACAAAATGTTCTCTTCTCTATTGCCTTTGACATTTGTTGCCATCAGATATCTCTTTTTTATGTGCATAAACTGCTTATTTGATTTGACCTGGTTCTGAATCAAGAAATTGATTCAGAAGGGCCTCTGCCTTTGGAAATGGTATTTAATGAAAGCATTATGCTAACATATGCTGAAACCTAAAACTGCAAATGTAGGGAAGAAAATGGTCTTGTAGCTATTTCCCTCATTTAGAGGGTTGAAGACATGAGATTTTATTCTAATAAAATGTAGTGTGTTTGCAACTGGAGATGGAGAAACATCAAGATACATTAGGATAAATTGACATTAAAAGTGCAATAGAACAGATGGATGGAAAAATGAATTTTTATCAAAATGATCCATTAGCATTCTACAGTCAGGCAGAGGAGAACAATGACCTGGAACAAATCATGAAGAATGATGCTTGACTTGTGTTTGCTTGTTCTGAAGGGTGACCTATATTCATAATCTTTAATTAGAAATGCATTTGCTTCTGGTTGATTAGATACATTTTTCAACTATTATTTTTCTTTTCTGTGGGTTTGGGGAGATGGGTGATGGCGGTGGTTTGGTGCAAAGATTTAGTGTCATCAAATTCGATTAAACAAAAAGAGAGAAAGCAAGTCCAGTAGAGTGGAGCCCTGACTGAATGGTGGAGTTCTTTGCAAAGAGATGGGTTAATCTCCAGGCTGGGGAGTGCTGAGCTGCTATTAACCTCAAATAACCTTGGGTAACTTTGGCATCGATATTTTAAAGCAGGTATAGTACAGATTCTGATGGTAACTTCAAATTCTCTTTATTTTCTAGTAGTCTTCCTATCTTCTCTCTCATTGATCTCTAAAATTAGGAAGTACTTATTTTTTTTAATGGGAAGAAAGAAGAAAGAGAAAAAAAGAAATTATGAACAGAATGCTACCCCCCCCCACTTTTTTTTTTTTTGAGTTGGAGT
>NW_007231754.1:96774-253313 GCF_000164805.1 Carlito syrichta | reverse complement strand
GATTTATTGTAGAGATGAGGTCTCGCCAAGTTGCCCAGGCAGGTCTTGAACCCACAGACTAAAGCCATCCACTCACCTCGGCCTCCCAAGGTGCTGGGATTACAGGCTGAGCCACCAAGCCTGGCCTTCACCTTTTTTAAAAAAAGTATGAACTAGGTTGACTATGCAAACCAGTAAAGACACTATGACCACTATGACAACTCATTCAGAAAGCAAACAAACAAACAAAAAACTTTGAGTTTAACTGCAGATAAATTGCTAGGTTGCTTGCCTCACTGCCAAGGAATAAGTCACATGAAATAATTCATTTACTATGTCTGTTGCCTATATCTATTATTTCCTTGCCTGTGGCTGATGTTAATAATATTAGCCTGTGAAGTGGAGGTGGAGGGGGAGAGGGAATTTCCCTTTGATGTCACTTAGGCTCATCTAGAATCATCATCATTGCAGTCTACAGATGTATATGTGGATTAAAAGTCCAGTTTGTCCATCCTTATCAAGCTTTCTGCAGAACTTATCTGTGAACAAAATAGCATGGTCACATGGCTGCAAGGAGGAAGGCAATGAAAAATGACTAGAGGTGTTTGCACAAAATGTTAAACCTAGAAAAAAACTTTAGAGAAGACCTAATTCAATCTAGGCTACTATGGAAATAAGACAGATGAAAAGGGAGTTGAACTCAATTGGGCTACTATCTATGCCAGGAAATGTGTTTAACTTCCATTCTAACTCATTCTATTTGCCAACATTTCAAAGGAGGGTTATTAATGCTCCATGCTTCTTTTTAGACAAGGAAACCGAGTCTCTGGTGTTATAAATTATTGCCAAGGTTTTTTCAGTCATTGGTAGATTGGAATTCATGTAAAGATATTCTGATGTCTTTTTTATATAGCTGTGGTGGTGATAGCAAAATGACATTCCTAAAAATATGTATTTCTCACAGAATTCTAGATTGCAAAATATAATTCCACCAATTTTTAATGCAGAGGAAAGAATATGGGCTTCGGATTTAGGATTACTAAACATTTCAGCTATTCACTATAAATGTGAATATTACATACAAGCCACTTATATTCTTTAAGCTTCAGTTTTCTCATCTCTAAAATGAATATAATATGTTTATATGCATGATTCACCTTTCAGGGTTAGTAAAACACATCTGCTGGTTCAGATGGTGGAAATTAGGTATTTGAGGTGGGGCTGATAAATGGAGGGGGAGAGAGATCAAATGGTACACTATTAGAAGAAAATAATCAACTGCACTGATGTCTCTGAGTGACAGTGGTACAGTGGTGCTATGAGAGAAGAGACGCCTTGCTTTCTATGAGACATCTCACTTTCTACAACTTGTGTCCCTAGAGGGATACTAGAGACTAATAGTACACATCAGGGGCCAGATCAACATGTCTTGCTTGGAAATAAGTGTCAGCTCTTAGATGGTTGTGTCGTTTTAGGTTAGGGCTCAGTCTGAATCCAAGGTGGAGCCAGTGTAAGAACCTGAGAGATAGTGGACATATATGCTTAGCCTTCTCTGACATAGAGGTGCTCTAGTTTGTTATTGAGTATCAGGGAGGAGAGGAGATGAGACACTGAGGTCATAAACTGGAAGGAAGCAAAAGGCAAGGGGAAGATCTCTAACATGCACTTGACTCCTTTTCAGGAGTTTTTTTCAAAGATGCTTCTCAGAATCTCTTAGTTTAGATGCATGTGTTTGGGACTGGAAATAAGTAATATCTCCTGAGTAGGTGTTAGAGCAGTCAACCCAGCCTTGCACAACATAATAAAAATATTCCCAGTGAAGGAATGATACTTATTATTATGCCGAGAAGTTAGTAATTGAACTCTGAGACCTCTAAAGAATGCTTATAATCCTCTTATCTGAGAAGGCAGGATTCTTAATATTTGTAACTAATCTCGATTCCAAACACAGAAGAGAATATTCGATTCAGATGTGTGAACAGGTAGCTTGAAAATGTTTTAAGCAAAACCTTTAGAACTTTTGGCATGAGACTATCTGGACTCAAATGGGAAAGGCTTTCTCATTTTGTCTCTCTAGCGTATCTATGCAGTCTGGAGAATCACTTTGAATACACAAGTTTAAGCAACTTAAAGCAAGAATCACACCTCACTCATCTTTGTGTGTCCCACAGAACCTATAAGGCACTCAATAAATGCTCTTTATAGAAAGATTTTACCACAGACTCAACAATATTTACCTTTTAGATAAAGAGAAATACAACCAGTTTCCAAATGGGGACTGGGAGTTGCAAGAAACAATTATTAATAGATTTATAGTTTCCCTATCCTCGAAATCTTCTTCCTCTATGAATTAAATTCTCTCCAGATTGCTGTCATTGAAGAGTTTTAAAAGAATTTTTCTTATCATGTGGCATTTCAGACCTTTTGTTCCTCTCTACAGTCCCAGCTCGGTTTGATACAAATGCTAAGCTTCTGAGGAGAAGGAGGCATTCACAGCCTCAGAACGGATGGAGAACGCACTGCAATTAAAAGCAAACACATTTCCACTTCAGTCACAGCCTGTGGGTGTTTTAAGAAGGAGAAAAAATCTATTAAAAATATAAATGTCAAAATCCTCAGGGTTTTGATCTATACATTTCATGGAGAGCAAGTTCCTGGCAGAGCTTGGATCTTGAGGAGTTGATAAAGATGCTTTGCTCCTAAATCTTGTAACAGAGGATGTCCTGCTGGGCTGTAAATAAGAATGGCCAGGATCTGGCAGGTGCTCAGGCTGGGAGTGGAAGGGGAGGCTGAAGGAGAATGTGAATGCCCTTGGGGCCCATGGGTGCTGTACAGGAACCAAGAGCAGAGCAGTACTAATTGCTGGGAGAGGGTGATTTCTGCTCTGCTCTTCACATTAATTCAACCTCTGACCATAGACAAAGAGAACTTCTACTTCAGTTTCTTTTCCTTTCTTTTGGTTCTCAGTCCACTTTTAGCCTCCAATTATTTCTTCTTGGGGACTGAATTGCTAATCAGACTGTTCAGAACAGGAGATTTATGTATTTCCTTTTACTAGTGTGTGGAACATTGCTTCCCATTTTGACTTCCTGGGCATATTTGCACTGGGCAAGATCTTAGATTCTGGCTTCCAGATCAGGTAAGACTTGCCCTGGTGGCCAGAAGCAAACTTCCAACTTTCCCTGTGACAGCTCTGGGTCCCTGTGACTGGAGAGAGAATTTGGAGTTGGTTAAGCAGATCCAGCCACTGAGATGCAGAGATGGAGCTTCCAGGAGTCCCACTTTGATATGCAAACTGAATCCTGTGTTAAAAGCTGAACTGTGTTCCTCCAAATGTATTGCTTGAAGTCTTGATCTCTAGGACCTCAAAATATGACTGTATTTAGAGGTAGCACCTTTAAAGAGATAACTAATCCACAAAGAGGTCATTATCGTGGGCCCCAGTCAAATAAACTGATATCTTTATATAAAGAGGATATTAGGACTCAGATACAGAGGAAGATTATGTGAATACATAAGAAGATAGCCATCTGTAAGTCAAGAAGAGAGGACTCAAGTGAAATCAAACCTGTTGCTACCTAGCTTTCAGAACTCTGAAGAATTCATTTCCTTGTTTAAACCACGCAATCTACAGTCCTTCTTTAAGGCAGCCGCAGCAAACCTTGATTTGGGAGTTTCTACTTACTCAAGGAAACCTGTAGCAAGCTGTAAATATTAAGTACTTTTTCAGTTCTGAGAAAAAGTGGTATTTTGTTTGCCACTACCAGCTTTTGAACATACCTCCTGTAAACGAAACCAGGAAGTGAAAAAAAAAGAAAAGAAAAATGATGGCATTGGAGCTCCGAAGCTCTACTCCAAACCCTGCCCATCACCTGCTATTGCATACCACACTAGATCATGCAGAAATATTAGTCCAGTCCTGAAAACAGATACAGGCAAAGGAATATGTCAATGTTTTCAAGAAATAGCTTAACCTTGGGAAAGAATAAGTTACTAAGCAACAGGTAGGATAGTCACTCTGAAGGAAAATAATTTGGGCCCAAGTCACATGACTTTTCTCCAACGGTTGCTCCGTTATTGGTGTCTAAACCTTTCTGAACGTTGACCTCATGCCCTCCTTGGGGTGACACTGCCTTGACTGTGAACTCCTGTAATGAATGAATGGTCTGGCATATTTCTCACCTGGCACTTAGCTGATTATCAGAATATTTTTAAATGTCTCCCCAACCCACTAGAATGTGGAATTCTCTTAGGCCACAACCATGAATTAACTCATTTTTATAACCCCCAGCACTTAAATCTTCCATTACTGTTTGTTGTACTACATTGATGAATTGAGAAAGGAGATATTAACAGAGGACAGGTATATAGTAATGGACAGGAGCAACTTCGCAACTGTTGGATATTTTTGGATCTAGAAACTGCTTCTTTGGGAACAGTTAGGGTTTGTCACACAGAGCTGCTGTCTCCGAGGTTGCCTCTGGGAGCATTCTCCTAAGTACTCTCATATCAGTAAGAAAACTTGAGTTTTTTAATTTAAGGACTTAAAATAGTGAATTGAACCACTGTGGAAGGGCTCCATTTCCATAAAGAGTAATATGGTGTCAAACCTGAGTTGAATTTGTGACTCAGAAACTTGCCAGCTGAGTCATTATAACAAGATTCTGGCATCGACCAAGGTTTGGTTTAATTTTGTCATGAAATGAAAAGACAATCCCTAATTCATAGAGTGGATGTGAGAATGAAGTGAGAAAGCTTATGCAGAGACCCTGACTATACCAACAGACATGGCCAGACCATATGAAATAGAACTCTGACACACAACCTGCAACCAATCACAGCTTTCCACCCCTTCCCAAACGATCTCCAATCAGAGCATACCTGAAGCATTCCTTTCTGTCCACTATGACACTCTCCCCCTCCTCCGCCTGCCTTTGAATCTCTGCCAAAATGGGACAGTGGTTGACTCCCTAGCTGTTGCAAACAGAATAAGCAGCCTTTGCTTATTCTAATTTGAATGATCTTTCTTTCTTTAATATTAAATGTTATTGTAGGAAACCAGCCCAGGAAACCAACCCACATTTACAGGAAGCCAGCTTGCTATAAGTCAGATTTGTAGGGAAGTCAGATCCCTCGCCCCAGGAACGATCCAGGAAGTCAATTTCTCTAAAAATCAGTCCCAAATGACCAGGGCTTGATTAATGACTGACAGTTTCCTTAACTTTTGTTTTTATAGATTCAGGCAGTACATGAACAGGTTTGTTATATGGGTAAATTGCTTAATGGTGAGGTCTGGGCTTCCAGTGTACTTATTACCCAAATAGTGAGCGTTGTACCCAATAGGCAATTTTTCAACACTCGCCCCTTCTTCCACCCTCCCCATTTTTAGAGCTCCCAGTGTATATTGTCTCTCTCCTATGTTAAGGTGTCCCATTGATTAGCTTTCACTTGTAAGTGAGAGCGTACAGCTTCCCTAATTTGCATCCCTGCTTCCAATTTTGAACCAACCAGAGAAAGCCAAATCTTCACTCTCTAGCCAATCACACAGGATGCCCTGCTCCTAGTAAGCCACCCATAGCCTCCTACCCCTTCCCAAACGACCTCCAATCAGAGCACACCTGAAGCTTTCCCTCTGTCCACTAAGATACTTTCCCCTTCCTCGGCCTGCGTTTGGGTCTCTGCCAAAATGTGAGTGACAGCGGTTGACTCCCTTGCTGTAGCAAACAGAATAAGCAGAGACTTTACTTATTCTCATTAGAACACTCTTTCTTTTTTGTAATATTAAATTTTATTATTGAGATATGGGGTACAAGGAAGGATTAACTGCGCAAGTCGACTGCATGTAGGTGAAGTCTGAGCCTCCAACTGGCCCTCAATCCCTCAATATAAGACTAGGTACTCTTTGTGTTGTTCTGTGCCTGTCCTCCCTTCCTTCCTCCGCCAGCAGTTGAATAGTTTTTTCTTTCCACAATGTAAACATACCTATAAAATTGACTGTTACATGGTAGATACTCAAATTATTATCACGTCCATTTTATTTCAGTCTGCTACCCTTTTGACTTTTTCGCTTAAAAAGTTGATCAGCTTTGTCTGATTTTTATCCTTTTCACATCCTAATTTTTGAGAAGGTCAGAGAGATTTTACTTATCTTTTTGTGTTTTCTGAGAGGTTGCCAGAGGCAGGAAGAGTGAGTGGGCTGTGTACACTTGGAGCAAAGCTTCTTGCGGTCTCTGAAACGACCAGCAAATTGGTTCAGATAGCGGTTCCTGCTATTGGAAAATTATTTACTCTTCCATCTTGTTAGAGAGATAAAAAATGATATTCATAAGTCCTACTGTAAAAGTCAATCTGAAACTAAGCTGCTCTGGTTATAATCGACTTTTCATTTGGCTTATAAAGAAACAGAATAAATTTCAATCTGATAACATTCTTCCCTTGTGATGTTTGCTCCCCAAACATTTTTCTCAGTTTTATTTTAGCCCAAGCAATGGAAAAAAGAATTGCTTTTATATTAAAATGCTGACATGTCCTCTTAAAAGAAAATGGTAGCTTTTTTTCTTTAAAATTTTTTTTTCCTGTGTGATGCAAAATTTCCTTGGAAGTTTAAGAAGTGTTTGTATTTGTGAAGCTTTCCTGAAAATTCCACTGGAACAGGAAACTAATGTATTTCCTATTTATTCTTTGAGTTGAAGAATGGCAAAATTTCTTATTACATTAGTCTGAATATTGGTTTTCAAAGAAGATTTTTTGAAAATGTGGTGCAGTTCTAATGAAAATAATAAAAACTTGTGTGTCTAATAAATGAAAAACCTCATTCAGGTATAAATGTAGTGACTGCTGGTAGCCCTATCTCAATTGGTCTTTTCAGAGCCACAAAGTATTCTTTTTGATTGTTGTCTCAGAGGCTCCTCTACAAAGTGGATATGTCCTTGGGCCACAGCAGGAGAAAACCGTTGCACATTCCTATCCTTTGCTGCCTCCTCTCCTTTCCCTTACTCTCCTCTCTCGTTCTCTCTCTCTTTTTTTGGGAAAAATTTCAGCTAGTGGGGAATGTAGGAGTAATGTTATATGCCTCCCCAGGCAACAGTGCCTCATTTACAAAGTTGAGAGAGGAAAGAAACTGCAAAAATGTTTACTTGACTCTATCAAAAAAGGGTGGTTATTGCTAAAGGGACTTGACTTTGCATTTCTCAGAACAAGTCTAATAACCAAACCCCATCAACTCTGTGAGATCACAGGAATGAGAACATTGGAAGCGACAAGGCTCAGATAACTTACCACTCAGAGGCAAGTGAAAAATCAGAGGGGGCCCAGACTCAAGCAGAGCCCATGTGGATGTCAGCTGACCAAGGGCTTCAGCTACAGGAAAATAATGTTGGCGTGGTGGGTCACGGTGTTCGTTATGCAAAATGCTCCCCCTCAGAGCCCTGCCCCAGGAGGCACCAGACTTACTCTTTGACCCTTCTGGTCCCAAATCTTTCGTTTCAGGTAAAAAAAAAAACAAAATCAGAAACTTGAAACTAGGCTGTCTCAACTCCACCATGTTTTAATGATCTCAAATACCAGTAGCTTTTGCTGACTAAAAATGAAGCTGGGAGGAGAGCTCTCTCTTGGAACACTTGGTGGACCAAAACAAGTGTGAGTTAATGACAATTTACTACTTGACCCATGAGGATGACAAAATATGGAAAGACAAATTATGCCTGACATTGAACTCTATCTCACATTTTTCATTCAGATTTTGCTAGTTCATCCATTTGTACAGGTATAACTGGAATTTGAACCCCTCCAAAAGATGTGAGTGAGAATAGATGGGAAATCTCGCCATATCCCAAGAGTTCCAAGCCAAAAATGAGCTGTTTAGTAAATTGAAGTGACATGCTGGCATGTCTCTTTCTTCTGGCCGGCGAGCTGCTTCAGTTGTGGACTGTGTCTTCTTATTGTTGTCTTCCTAGTGACCAGCCCAGGACCTAATCCATATCAGGTTCCTATGAAATATTTGTTTATTTGAAATAAGCCAAATTATTTAGGTCATTTTTTGATGGAAATGATTGATAAGATGTTCTATTTCTATAGCATTCTCATACATATATAGGTGTATATATATGTGTGTGTATATACATATACATATATATACACACATATGTGTGGATACAAATATATATTTCCTAGAGCTCGCACATATATTTATTTATAAGTATGGCTTATATAAATGTTGGCATTTTTACTTTCTCTACATAACCTCTGAGAGATACAGGTTATTTCCAACCTCCCCAAGAGCTTGAAACACGTGAGAGAAACTAGGTTAGGCTTAGAGATGAAAGGACATTTAGGTAACAGTGAAATGGGTTCATCTGGGGCAGAGACAGAATTCACATTTGGTGATAGATTTGTAAATACTATTGAATGGGAAGTTTCAAATATTTTCTGGTAAGTAGGTCCTTCAAGAAGCAGACCCTGAGATGGAGTTAGGAGCACACAAGGTTATTGCTTTGTGAGGAAATTGGGAGGAAGCAAAGCTGAACAGAAGTAGTCAGACTGACACACTCCTGACAAAGTCTCTATCAGCCCAAAGGAGCACTCAGAAACAGAGACTGCTGGTTAGAGGGATCCCGAATTTGAGGAACATGGCGAGGCCTTAGTACTACTGTCCTTCTTAGTCATTAGCAAATGACCCCCCACAAGAGTGTGACCTTGACTGGGAGGGAAGCTGAGGGCCTAATAACTGAAGGTACCTGGGCAGCTTGTTTATTCTTGAAGGGAATCTGGCAGGTTCATCTCTGTGTCTGTCACAGACCAACCCTTGCACCACGCAGACCCATTTCTTACTCCGTGTGTGAAGACCGCCTCTTTAAGAGTCCTAGTGGTCCTCTGCTTTTGAGGGGAAGCATGATAGGGAGCCCAGCGGGGTGAACTGCAGACCTTTTTGCTGAGGTTGTTAGAGAGACCATAACAGATATCCACCAACTGTCTTTTCCACTATCCATCCTAAATATATCTCACCTTCAGTTATCACTGCTTCTTGTCTTGTGGCTTTCCTTTCCTTACTCCTGAGGGGGTCTCAGATCCTGAAAACTATTCCCTTCTTGGGTCATGATTGCTCCTCTTGTCCAGTTGCAGTCATCGTTTGACAAGTACATGCACAAGGAAACTGCTCAAGATACACAAGTCATTCTTTCTGCCTTTACTGTGTGACAGCAGACCTACTTCCTCTTGTAGAACAGAGCCAATCACCAGTGACAAGATGGTGAAAAGATAGTGAGGGTGTTTTGCCTGATGATCTCTGGACACAAGGAGCCCAAAGTGTGCAAGAGACAACTGTAAGTTGGAGTTCATGGGGTTCCTCACCCTTCTTTGGTGAATGCAGGAGTCATGCTATGTGCCCAACCCTGCAGAGCCCAGAGCTGTGGATCAAGAAAGCATAGTTTTCTCCAGTGGGTCATTGAGGATGATAAGTGAGATCATTCCTTCTTCCACCCTTTGTTTTCTGGATTCATGTATTCTTCCAACTGGGGGTACAGAGCCATATTAACAGCTTATGATTTAATGTGTGTTCCGAAAACAAAAGAATAAGGGGAATGTCATCCTCACCTCTCAGGGCGTTGTTTCTGCGCTGGCCCATCAGCTGTGCCCTTAGTACACTATTCCACCATTCCATCAGGACACCTACTTTCAGTGATACAACTAATAGATCTTGTGGTTCCAGACCTTCTTCTGTACCTTCTTCGCTGTAAAGAGATAAAGTGAGTTTCCTAGCTAGATGCCGCATTATGTAGGATTCTATGTCTGTGAATCAAGTGTTCCATGAGCCCATGAGTATTGCTGTAGGCTGAGTATATGCAGACAAGAAAAAGAAAAATTCTGTACCTTAAATAGGTATCTGTTCCTGGGAGGATAAACCACTGGTCCTTCCCAGGTACAAAAACCACAATGTCACTGACTGACTACCAACTGACTAGTTAGTCTCTTTGAGGACTATTCTAGGAGCTCACCCTTGGTCTCTTCTTTTCCACCATGTCTTTTTGGTGTGTGTGGTCATCATGTCAGTACTGGAATGGCTGCTGACAAAGGCTGACTAGTGACAACTGGATGAATCAATTTACTTAGTTGTGAGTACAGGGGCCTTTCTATGATTGATAGATGCCCATTTGTAATTCACAGGTCTCTATTTCAGAATTTCTTGTATTCAATCTTCTAATCATCTTCTTTTTAATTTCCTGACCAGGTGACCAAGCCACATTCCTAATTTCTGGAAATTACTCTTTGCATACAAAATAAATGATTAGTTTTGTTCCCCATATCTCTGCTCAGTGGGAAGATGTTTCTTTACTACTGTTTTTAAGGACATCTCTGAGTGAGAATGTAACGCTGCCATCAACTATTTTAAGACTGCCTCTACATTCTGGGCTAGCCTATCTGTAAACTAAGCTCAGTAGTTTCCATACTTCTTCAGTTGGTAATATGGGACCCTTCCCTATATGGCTATGAGTGTGTGATGAGGGAGAAGCTTTGATGCCAACATGGTGGACTGCAGGGGGGCTATTTGCTCATGCAAGTTGATTATACTCCTGGTTTCACTTATACTTTGTTATGGATGTACCATTTCCTCTTTATGATGAATTGCTGCTGGACTCTTCAAATTCTATATCTTTGCAAGTTCAGTGAATCACAACTCTTGCTCATTTCCAGATGTGTGACCATTTTGGGCACCAAGGGTAAGAGCTTCATTTATATCAGCACTGAGAAACACACCAAGAACTGTTCGTAAAAAATGTGTAATTCTCCCCTATCTATGGTATAGCTTGTTTGGGAACCCAGGGGACATCATTGTGATTTTTCATTGGGACATGCTATAAATTCCCCACTGCACATTTTTTACCACTGGCTCTCCAACATCATAGGATCTGCGACCTCATATGGTACAATTACCAGGGCTGCTTGCACTTCAACTTGAACTTGATGAAGAGTCTTTTCTTGCTCTAGACTCCACTCAAAGATAACAGCCCTCCATGGCATCCAGTATATAGGCTGCAGTGGTGTCCTAGATGTGAAATGTGCTTCCTTGAGAATCCAAAATGGCCTACTGGCTTCGTGTTTCCTTTTTGTTGTCAGGGCTGCAAGATAAAGCAATTATTATTTTATATTGGAATGCATATCCTGGCATATTAAAAAAAACTGTTGAAAATTCCTGAAAGTTGATCCAAGTGACATGTTCCTAAATTATCACTTTTGGTGTAGAGAATCAAGGGATGTGTGTAGAATCAAGGGATCTAGCATGCCAGATACTTTCTGCTAGTCTGGGTGATCTGCAAGATACCCTCAATATAATGTTCTGTGATCCTTCTCAAGGCTCTAGATCTCTTTAGACTGCATTATGGCAAAGGGTGAGAATTAGACTAACACAATGGCAGAATTATAATTGTAGGTTGTTTTTCATTATCTTTGAATGGAAATGGTTTCTATTAGAACAACAGAAAGAATTCGCCAAAGCGCTTTCCACATATCAAAGACCCGAGACTGTATTAATCTGCTTTACCACATCCAGCAGTTATGATCAGGGCTACCACTTAGTTAAGTTTACCATAGTCCTTGGTTATTCATCATGATTTATCTCATAGCTGCAGGTGCCAGATTACTGAATTAAATGGAGATAAGCCTGCACCCCTTAGATTCTTAAGAAGTGGCATTCATTTCTACAATCCTCGTGAGATGGAATTTGTTCACTATCTTGTCTAGGATCGAGGATGGTTTCTGAAATTTCCTTAGTACACTATTCCACCATTCTATTAGGACAACCACTTTCAGTGATACAACCAACAGATCATATGGTCCCACTTTACTGTACTTCACTCTAAAGAGATAAAGTCAGTTTCCTGGCTAGATGCCACGTTGTGTGGGATTCTGTGCCTGTGAATCAGACTTTTCTCACTGTGATAGCTCTTACTCCACAGTTCAAGGACCCAAGTATATAAGTCACAATTACTCATTTGGGGGTTGGAAAAATGACCTCCATCTAGTTCCACAGACACAGCTAATGCTGCTAAATTGAATTTGGTCAAGGAATCCATTTATTATCTGAATTCAATATATTCTTTCTCTATCAGCTGGGCTGGGCTGAAGCTTTGGGGCTCTGGTCTTAAGGTATCTGAGGTATCCTTGAGGTATCTGAGTGTTTCTGTTTCCACAGTGTATTATCACTTGAATGAGGGGCAATAGGTCCCTTAGGGCAAAGGTCTGGGACACATTTACATATACTTGTAGTGATATTTGTTGCAGGTTCATTTCTCCTAGTGATCACCCCCATTTTGCAGTCAACTGGTTCTGTGTCTAGACACTAGCTGAGGTCAGAAAGTTAGGCAAGGGATTATGACACTTTATTCATGCACCTTCCTCAGTCTCTTTATTTATTTCTTGATTTTTTATGATTACATATGTTAAACAATGGTCTTTCAAAGGATTTTGCCCTTAAAGACAATCTATTTCATTTACTATCTTCATAACTTTCTATGGCTTCTGGGTTGCTGCTCCGACCTTGTTAATTATCATAATAATTGTGACCTCTGGTTTCTGACTGTTCAAGTCAGTTGCTACCTTGTTCCATCACCCCCTTGATATCAGCAGTACAATTCTGGGACAGCGTCTCCTGCTGTTAGCCCATAGAAGAGGTCACGTCTGAAGGATTTTTTTGATGGCTGCATTCCTCACAGTTAGTGATACACCTTCTGGACCCTTTCATGGAATATCTGGAAGGTGCTCTGCTCCCCTATGATATATCTATTTCAGCATATTCACTTTCCTGAAATTTTGAATTCTTTCCTCTGGCAATTTAGTCATTTTAGACTCACTCAGTTTGAGCTATTGCTTTTCTATGTTTCTAGATGCTACCTCAAAAGTAATTTTGTATTACCCCCGGGAGTTCTTATCCAAGTATTAAGAATGTATCTGAATCCAGCCGGGCTAGATGGCTCAGCCTGTAATCCCACGCCTTTGGGAGGCTGAGGTGAGTGGATTGCCTGAGCCCGCGAGTTCAAAACCCGCCTGGGCAACTTGGAGAGACCTCATCTCTACAATAAATCAAAAGAAATTAGCCAGGTGTGGTCACGCGTGCCTGTAGTTCCAGCTACTTGGAAGGCTGAGGCAGAAGGATCGCCGGAGCCCAGCAGGTCGAGGTTGCAGTAGCCGGGAGCAGCCACTGCACTCCAGTCTGGGTGACAGAGTGAGACTCCAATTCAAAAAAAAAAAAAAAAGAATGTGTCCGAATCCTAAAATCTCACCCTTATTCAGTCTTATTTTCCAGTAACGCCTAATCAGACTTCCTTAGAATGCAGCTCCTTGTATATTTCCCTAGTCCCTGCTGGTTCATGCTGACTGGACTTTGCAGCTACTTTGGGATATAGTTTTTTTGCTTCTGTATCTGACCCAGTTTATAAGGCTGGTGCCCAGGAAAGGATGAGGACTAGCTCCTGAGAGGGGAACTTCTTATCTTGTGGGGAAACTTTTGGAGCAGTGTTGGTTCTAAAGGAAAAGTACTTGTCACTTATGTAGATTCAGAAGGTTCAGAAAGGTCTGTAGAATCAAAGCCTTTGTGGGCATATCCTCAGATGTCCCCATTGCATGTGCCAGAGTTTCAGCTGTTCCAACTAGGACCCTGACCTTGCATGCCAGGTATTCCTGGGTAGAGAACTCAGTATTCATTAGCAATAAGCTATTTTGACTATTCAGTTCTGGACCTGTGATTTGCTCCTTGGGCATTCTTTTCTCCCCATTGTATGAGATGAGGAGATGCCTCTGATCCTCATACTTAGTTTTCAATTTGTATTAATTACCCTCATCTTTTAATTATTTGTCTGTAGGACATCAATGGAATTTGGCAATTCATCAGCTCCATTTTTCTACATTTCCCCAATAGAGTTATATAGCTAAATCCCTGTATGAGTCAGTGCACCCCCCTCTACCAGCAAGCCTCCAGCTCACTTAGAAAGTTTTAGTCAGGGACCACCACCTGGTACCTTTGCACCACCTCAGATGGGGGCCATTTACCAGCTGGGTAGTGAGTGGTTCAGGACAAAATTCCATCTCACCACTTGCTTTCTCAGACCTCTCCTGAAACTAACTATTGCAGGATAGGTTCTCTGAGATGGAGTTTAGACTGCAAAGGTTTTATTAGGAGTGACACCTATGAAAGGAAAAGGCGAGGAAGCAGAATTGGACGAGGGAGACAGCTGACAGACAAACTCCATACCAGCCCAATGGGAATCTTCAGAGTAGAGATGACCTGTTAAAGAAGACCCACATTTGGCCAAGATGGCAAGGTCTTTGTAACACCATGACCTCGCTTCGTTCCCACCTGGGAGCAACCCTGAGAAAAGCATATTTGACATTGGCTCAAAAGTTGAGGCAAACTCTGTAGGAGATAATAACTGGAGGTAGTGAGCCTCACCTGGGTCCTGAGTAGGAGCGGTGCATCTTAGTGCCAGTCTCAACTATAATCCATTCAGGAAATGTGACAGACCTGCAATAAATAGAGCATCTCCCATCGTTTTCATAGTTTAACTCTGTATTTTATTTTTATCAGGGTTAAATATCAAGACTGATTTCCACAACAATAAAAAATGCAAATTCAATACAGCGATCCTACTTACTCATATTTATAATAATTGTAATATTAGGTCCATTTATTATATGCATGCCCTCAGCCATGGCCTGGGCATAGGGCATCATTCTCATTTTCTCAATGGAGGTATTACATAGGAAGAAATTTCACCTATTCACAGTTTGATTTGGGGCAAGTTAAGTAATCACTCTGAACCTTGATTTCTGTACTATTCATCAATTGTCACCTTTTCTATGCCCAGGACTAGACCCACAACTTATTCTCGACTGGGAGGTTAGAGGCTTGGACCCTACTGTCAACCTTAACACCTACTCGCTTGTGATCTTGGGAAAAAGAAATCTTACAGCACTTATATTGAGCTCATTAATTTCTTAAGGTCCCTTTGAGTTTTAAGCTTTTATGACCTTCTTTGATAGGAAGTGTCTTAAATCTTTTCTTTAGAATGAGAAATTTCATCATTAAAATTATGTGTTTTGTTTGTCAGAATCAAATTGATTCTCAAATTATATCTAAAAATGTTTCTGGAGCACATCTCTGTTCCAAATGGATATGGAAATATGGAATTTCCTAACTGATGACCAAAAATCTTGTTTTTTTTTTCATAACAGCTATAAATTCCTCTTACTCACTAAGAAACAAATTGTTTAGGATTCTATTTCAGCAAGACAAGTTCGAATTATATAGTCACACGTGAGGTTGAAGTCATCAGTCAGGAGATGGACTTTACCCTAAAATCAAGGAGACTCTAATTCAGACTAATGGTGTGCCTGACTTATCCATCTTTGTAGGCTTGCTTGATTCCCTGCAGATGTTTCTTATTTCAGTTTCCAGAAACATTGCTGGTGATTTATTTGCTGAAATGCATGACCACTCGCTTGTTTTTCTCCTGATGAATGATTTATTCATGATTTATTACCATCCATTATGCACAGGAGACGGAGTTGTTTTACGCTTTTATTATTTTTGTTTTTATTTGCTGCTATTGGGCACATGGCAGACAGTTAGAAAACAGATCTCAATTGTGATGAATGTGTGATTGTACTCTGGGTTTGTGCCAAGTCAAAAAAAATCATTCTTTTTTCACCCATGATAGTGAAGTTTGTTGGCCTCTTCCTGGGCCTTTTTTATAGACACAGTGATATAGAGGTTGAATATGGGGATTCCTGGATGCATAATCAACATTTTCACTTTTTAGCGTAGGCTTACAAACAGGGATGGTCATTTAGGGCTCACTTTGTGCCAACCTCTTCTAAGCACTTAACTTTTATTAGCTCATTTGATACACATGTTAACCCTATGAGGTAGGTAGTACTATGAGTCTCATTTCATGGATTAAAAAAATAAGATATAGAATTTAAAGTAGTTGTTCTGAAGTTACACAGAGGAAAAAAGAAGTCAATCTAGTCTTCTGACTCCCAAACCTAGGTTCTTGCCCATTGCTAAATTGCATACAATATCAATATGGGAAGCTGCTTAGATTCTTGAATGCTCCCATTCATTGACCTTAATCCTTTTTCTTGACAGGCATTTTCCCATCCTCTCAGCTTCTCTAAGTACTATGCTTTCATTTAGTCTGTAGTTGTGTGCAAAGCTTGCTATCACACACATGTGCATATGCACACGCACACATATATACTACATTTTGCCAGTTGCTGTAATAAGTACATAGAGAACATATCCCTTCTGCTCTTTGCTCTAACAAGTAGACTAGTATGTGCTTTATAATGTTATATAATAAATTACCAAAACATAGCAGCTTTAAACAGCATACATTTTTTTTAATCTCACAGTTTCTGTGGGTCTGGGGTCCAGGCACAGCTGAGCTGCATATTCTGCCCCTCAATCTCACCAGCCTACAATCAAAGTGTCAGCCCAGGATGTGTTTCCATCTGGAGACTTGACTGAGAAAAAATTCATCTCCTTGAGGCTGACTAAAGGCCCCAGGTTCTTACTGGCTGTTAACTGAAGGTCACCTTCAGCTCCTAGGGGCTTTCCACAGTTCCCTGACATATGGTCCTCTCCCATTCACAAAATGGCTGTTTGCTTTTATAAGGCCATCGGAGGTATCTTTATAACTCTGCTCGGCTGAGGTGGAGTCACAAACAGCCAACATTATCACAAGAGTGACATCTATTATTTTTGCTATAGTCCATTGGCTATAAGCAAGCCATAGGTTCTACTTCTACCAAAGGGAAGAAGACATCCTAACACATGTCTAACTGGGGGTCATCTTCAGTTGTGTCTGCTATACATGATTTCACTGAGTAGCCAGGAAAAAACCCTACTGGATAGTCTACATGGGAATCCAAATGATACTCAGATTGTTATTTGGTAAATCATTATAACATGCAAGAAATGGGAGAGAGATGGTTATAGCCAATGTCTCTAGCCTATAGAGTTTAAAACATCCTTCTCTTTCTTTGCTGAAGGTGACCTCCAGGAAACAGCCAGTAAGAATCCAGGGTCTTTGGTCTGTCAGTCTAAAAGAGATTAATTCTGCCAACAGCCTGTGTGAAGTTGGAAACAGATGCTTCCCCAGTCAAGTCTCCAGATGAAAACACTGTCTGGGCTGATATCTTGACTGCAGGCTGATGAGACAAATAGACAGAAAACTCAGATCAGCTGTGCCTGGACCTCAGACGCCCCCCCCCCCCTCCCAGAAACTGAGAGATAATAAATATGTATTGTTTCAAGCTGCTATGTCTGTCATGGGCACCTAATTCTCAAATGTTCTCATCTAGATGTTGGATGTTGTTTCTTTTGCATGATAAATTCCTGTTCAATATTTATTTTGTGTCATTGTTTTGAAATTCAGTTTTCCCAATTAGGATACTTGTGATCTTAAGCTAGTGCCTTAAATTTCATAATTTTCTGCTGTCTATAAAATGTGAACATATCTTCCACCTCACAAATGCAGGGTGATTTGTTAAACCCCAGCACATAATAGGCGCTTTATCAGTGTTAATTCTTCCTCTCATCTCTTTGTTTCTTTTCTTTGTGCTGAATACAGTTTCTCTATGGGCTTGTTTGTTATTCAAAAACAGAATTTTTCACTCTGTGAAGCACAAGTTTTCGCAGGGATAATCACATTCCAGGCATGTTTTTCCAAGTCTCCATTTGAGACTTCTTAGATCTCCTGGGGAACTTGGCTGTTAATAGCTAGTTACTTCTAGAGATAGCCTAATCTATTGCAGTCTTCCTAATTTAATCCTCTGAGGGTGACCTAAACATTTGGAAGGGTGAAATAACTATTGCCCCTTTGTGCAGGGTAAATTAGTTTGTGTTTTCTGTGTGTTTCTGTACACAATGCACTTTGCAAATATTTGTTGTTGTCTGCATTCCTCACATATTTGTGAAAAGACTGATTTAAACAAAGCTACTTGTTCTGCTTCTCCTTCCTGGAGAGATTTAGTAATGTTATGCATGTGTTTTTTTCACAACACAGTTCCCCTTACTTAATACAGTAGGGACACAACACCTACTGAATTTTTCTGTGACCAGTGCAGAAATTTGAAGTATATAGTGATCAGGGGAAATTCCCTGCCCTTTTTTCTTCTCAGGCAATAGCTTGCATCAAGTAGATGATACAATCTCAGAGGATCTGAGGTTAACACATAATTGTGTGTGAATCACTTCTAGTTCGCACCTGGCTAATTTTTATCAGGGTAGACCTAAGCAAGAGGCTTGGCAGGCCCTGGAAACAGACTCGGGGCCATTTGAAAATGAAATTCCAGGTTCCTAGAATCCAGACTGTTTTCTAGAAAGAAGTGTACAGACAGGATTCCCTCATGCCCAGGGGAGTAACAGCGATTTAAACTTTGTTAAGGTCATTTACTTGCAGTATCTACCTTCTTGATATTTTCTCCTCTTGAGAGGTTTCTAGCTGATCCCAAGGCAAGGGCCCAGCCAAATACTCCAGGATCACTCTGTGGTATGATGTGCTAGTAATCTCATCTTCCGGTTGACCCAAAGTCTCCAAATAAAGGAGTGGGGTAAAGGCAATTTCCTCTACTTCTACTTTCCTTCTGTTGAGTGTCTATTTTCTTGGGGTTCCCTGAAGCTTTTATGGGACATTGTTCTCTGCTTCTTGATCTGGGCATCATACTTGGGCTGGGAACTTCCTGCTGTAACCTTCTGAATCTAATTCAATTATTGTTACACTGATCTATTTTCTGTCCCAGTATTAAGTAGATAAACTCCAAAAAATGATGCAATTTACACAGAGCATTAAATATCATTCCTTCTCGCTGATAATTGTTTTAAGGAGTTAAATTTCCCAACTCAAAAAGAATCATCTCTTTTAAGCACTCTTTGAGCTGTACTTTTTCCATTCAAAACAAAAACAAAATCAAGTTTGTATTTCTCAACCACTTTATGTATTATCCACTGCTTCCCTCAATCCTTTTTGAATTGTAAAACCATCTTTTCTTCCAAAATGTGATTTTTTCACTCTCAGTAATGATTCAAATAACTCTTTTTTAATGGTGCATTCATCAAGTTGTCTCCTTCCTAAAATTTAAAACCAACTGTACAGTTCATTCAGCTCATGTCTGAAAAATTCATTTTCGATTTCTTAGATTTGTCAAATCACAATAATGGACCCGAAATAGACATATAGACCTCATACACTCATGTTGATTCCCAATTCAGCCAGTTCTTTCTTCTCTCAGACCTCATGCTTTCTCCTAGCTTTGAACTCTTATACATGTTTCTTCTTCCTCTTAAATATCCTCTTTCTGACCTACCCTTCTTCTTTCCCTTTATTAACTCCCTGCATTGTTGGTGTCAATCTAGATTCTATTTACTTATCACCTCCCCACCAATGCCAGGAGTGAATCTAACACTCTTCCCACCCCTCCCATGTATTCTATCATTTGCTTTACTTAGGGCCATAAGAGAACTGATAGCCCTCCTCTGTCAATTTCTGGCCTCTTGCCTTATTTCCTAAAACAGGCTATAAATTCCCCAAAGACAGAGACTGAAGCTTATTCACCATGCTCCCTCCAGGCTCACAATGCAGTTGTATTGAATGATTGATCTATCACACAGATGAAAACACTGAGAATAAGAAAATTTAAGTGAGCTTTCCATCAGCACATTGTTGTAAGAAGTCAAGGCAGGATATATATCCATATTTAATGACTCTGCAGCTAGACATTCTACTGCAACACAATATCCATGTTTTGTTGATTTACTGCCGCCTAATAAACAATGATAAAATTGAGTAGTTTAAAACAACCACTTACTTTGCTCACAAGTTTTTGAGTCAAGTTGTTGGGAAGGACTAGGCTGGAGAGCTTGCCTCTGCTCCCCATGACATCGTCTGGAACAGCCAAAGCTGGAATATCCACTTCCAAAATGGCATCTCACTTCCATACCTGGTGCCTAGGCGCTCTCTCTCTTCATGTGTCACTTCATCTCCCAGGGTTTCCCCACGTGACTTGGGTTTACCAAGACTTGGAAGTTCACTTCTTCCACTGCAACTGGCTCTCAAGAACACTAAGCATGCTAAGAACTATGCTTAGACCTGGCACAGTGTCATTTCTGCTGTATTTTATTGGTCAAAACAGTCATAGGGTTTATTCAGACTCTACCTTTTGATGGGGGTGTGGCACAACCATGTTGCACAATGTGAGACACAAAATACTGTTGTTTGCAATTTGGAAAATATAATCTCTCACAAACCATATAGGAAGAGCTAAATATATGAGGAAAACAATTCCTTTATTCATTCAATACAATTTTTTTCACAAATCTACTCTAATGTGTATATTACAGACATGACAAAGCCATACCTCCTGCTTCCAAGATGCTGGCTTATAAGCAGGAGAGGCAAGAAAATGGTTTATTGGTTAGTTTTGTTAGGGAGCAAATCTCCTCAAAACTTGATGGCTTACAAACAAGTGTTTATTTGGCTCATAATGCTGTACTTTGGTAATTTAGGCTGGTTTCTGCTGAGTTGTTAAGAAGAAAGCCAAAGGGAATGAGTTGTCTCAATTGTACTCACACATCATGAGTCAGTGGTCAGTTTTGATCAACCAGGTGATTTTGCTGATCTAGGCTGGGCTAACTCATTAGTTTTGGGGTTGTCTACCTAAAGACTAGTCTACAATAACCTTGGCTGGGGCAACTGGGCTCTCCTTTATGTATCTTATTCACCAGAAGGATGGCCTTAGCTTGTCTTAATAGCAGAAATGGAAACCTAAGAGAACAAGAGAAGCTGTGCAAGATTGCTGAGGCATAGGGTTGGAACTGGGGCAAAGTCACTTCTGCTTTTTTTTTTTTTTTTTTTTTGAGTCAGAGTCTTACTGGGTCGCCAGACTGGAGTGCAGTGGCATGCTCCCGGCCACCGCAGCCGTGACCTGCTGGGTTCTGATGATCCTTCCGCCTCAGCCTTCCAAGTAGCTGGAACTACAGGCACGCACTACCATACCCGGCTAATTTTTTATGTATTGTAGAGATGAGGTCTCTCCAAGATGCCCAGGTGAGAATCAAACCCACGGGCTCAGGCAATCCACTAGCCTCGGCCTCTCAAAGTGCTGCGATGACAGGTTGAACCATCCAGCCTGGCCCACTTCTGCTTTCTATCAGGCAAAGCAAGTTATAGAGTCAGCCCAGATTGGACAGATTGGGAAATAGACTAAGTTTTGATGGCAGAAGTGTGAAGCCATGCTGCAAAGAACAAGGACATAAAATGACCATTATTTTTGGCCATTAATGCAATTCATCTATCAAAGGTGCCAAGCAATGTCCTTATAGTGTGGTAAATGTGGTGGGCTGTGGAATACAGAGAGAGAATACTTTATGAACCTGGGTCAGCCGGAGGGAAGGAGGAGTTGGAAGTAGCATGAGGAGAGGTGGGAGAAAGCTTCTCTTAAGTGTGAGCTGCTGAACCTGCCTGGGGAACAGAAGGAAATGGCTATTCCTTTACTAAAGTGGTCCTATTTTGATGTCTACAAAGTATTCAAATATTTATCTCTTATTCCTGGTTAGGTTTCAAAGAATGATCAAGCAAGCTGGACACTCTGAGAATCCAGCTAACGAAGTCAGAGCAAGAAGGGATTCTGGAGATCAACTCTATTAGTCTTCTATTTTACAGACGTGAAGACTGGGAGTAAGATAGGTCTACCCAAGAGTATTAGTTTACTAGGGCTGCCATAACAACAGCACCACAGACTGGGTGACTTAAACAACAGAAATGTATTTCTTCTCAGTTCTAGAGTTTCAGAGTTCAAGGTTTCAGCAGGGCTTACTTCTTCTAAAGCTCCTCTCCTTGGCTTGTAGATGGCCTGTGTCTTTACATTGTCTCTCCCCACCACACCGCCATGTGTGTCTGTGTCCTAATTGCCTCTTCTTATAAGGGCGTCAGTCAGGCTGATTTGAGACCTACAACTAATAACCTCTTTTTAAGTTAATTGCCTCTTTAAACATGCTATCTCCAAATAGTGTCGCATTCTGAGGTACTAGGTTGTTAAGGCTACAACCTATGAATGCGGTAGGGTGCAATTCAGCTTGTATCTCCATGGTCACTTCATGCCAGCATTAAGTCTGGAAGCTCATACTCTTCTCTGTGAAATATTTGATGTCTTAGCTTTTAGCTGAAAAAGGCTTCCATTTGACTCCTCAGATTATTGTCCTTCCTAACAAAGGACGCTTGTATTTAGTACCTCCCTTGCCTTGTACTCTGCATGTCTCTTTTCTTGGTGATGCCTCCAAAGTCAACAAAAGGATAGAGGCAACTCAGACAGAGCCCTGGGGCAAAGGATGGCTGGTGTACTGACAGACTTAGAGCCACTGGCACTTGCGAGGAATATTATGTTTAAATTAGTTGGGGAAAATTAAAATTACTCACTTGCTACGCTCGCCCTTATTGTCTGCTCTGAGATTCAGCAGGGCCAGAGCCACTGTTGATAATATTTTTTAATTAAAAGGAAAATAACTTCTTGTGATTAATCTGCTTCTTTGGAGACTTGATCCAGAATCTCATAAATCGAAAAGGGAGGCATCTGCGCCTTCACCTGCAGACTCCCTCCTCCTCAGCCAGTTGTTGGACCGAGATGAACCTCGGTCAGGGCAGACCTGAGCCAGAAGATGAGATGTCAGACTCGGAGGAAGCATCACCGGGAACCCAGCTGGGGAAGGATTCCTGGCAAGGACATCTTCTCCCATAGCGTTCAAGAGAGCAGGTGTTGGTGCCAGAAGGCCTTGGCTGCGAGCCCTAGGTCTGCCATATGTCTGAGGCACTTGCAAAATGTCTATGTCTGAGACTTACTTATTTTCATCTGTAAAATGGGGCTAGATTGACATCTATCCCAAAAGGAACATTTATTTCAATGGGGAGGGGGCTTGAGCTTTGGAGCCACTTTACTGGTTTTGAATTTTTAAGTCTCCATTTTCTTGATATCGAGCTGGTTATTCAATCTCTCTGGGCTTCCGTTCCCACCTCTGAGAAATAGGGATGATAAGTGGGCCTGTCTCACAGGGCTATGGTGAGGACTAAAGAAATTTAAACACACTAAGAGCTAGGAAAAGGTGCTTTGAAAACCAACTAAACATTTGCTCTCACAAGTCCAGTGTTAGCATAAGCAGTGGTTTCTGTGGTTGTAACAAAGAAAAGGGATCTCAGCAGGAAAATCATCCAGCCTCTGTTTCTAGAGACTGAGAAATGGAGGCTCAGAGAGAGTATGGGGCTTGCTGAAAGCACAGAGGAAGTTATGGGTGAGGCTGGGTCCAGAGTGCAGGTTTTGAATCCAGGACCAAAATTAAACACACACAAATGTGCAGTGTTGAAACTCCTCCCTGGTTTCAGTCTTCCAACAATTTAGAAATAAGGACATTTGTTGCTGTTCAGTTAGCACCCAGCAGCATTGCATGAGAGCCAAGAGTTATGGCACACCAGCAACTCTCCATGCCAAGCACATGGCAGCTATCCATATCCAGGGACTCATGTTATCTGCCCAACAGCCCTGTTTTACAGATGAGGACTTTGAGGTTCAGAGGAGTTGCATAATGAACTAAATGCATACTCTACAAGACTGGAGCTGGTATCTCGCACCAGGTTTGCTCTAACTCCAAAATGCTATGGTTCCAGGCTGCCTCTTGAAGAAAGAGGGTCTTGTTCCTCATCTTGTCTGCATTTATTGTCCCTTGCCTCCATTAAAGCTCCCAGTGGCTGATGTAACCTCATCTTTATGTATCTACTTTCCAAACCTGCTTTGGGAAACATCAGATACTTATTCTAACTAAGGTATTAATGACTGATAAACATTCCAAATGCTGATTCTTCTTCTTTTCCATCAATCCTTCTACACATTTATGCAAGCTAATGTAATTTTCAATTGAACACAGGCTAAAAGGGACCTGTGGAAAGCCTTCTCCTAATGGGCTTCTGTGCACTCAGTTCAAGTTGATGGTTGTTTCATTTGCATTATGACTATAAAGCACAAAGTAAAACTGGGTCAATTATTCTCACCCTTCTGTCAGGCTCATGGTCCCATTTCACAGATGAAAAAATTGAAGCCCAGGAGGTAAATCTAGCACCTACCATGTTTCAATCTTGCTTGTCATTGCTTGCCAATCTTATGTTATGGTCAGGAAGAAAGCTCCGATTAGACTAGACCATATTCAAAACATCCATATGTTGGTTTCTGGCTCATTTCTGACTTTCATGGAGCAGAAGTTCCATCAATCATATCAAAGCCCCCAGCAGCCCTCCAAACAAGTGTTGAAATCTATTGCCCTCTGACTGGTAATGAACCTGCCTCTCAAGCTACAGAAGCCACTTGTGTCTGATGATCCCGATTAATACTGGCCACTAGACTGGTGCAAACAATGTCATTCAAAGGAAACATTTTCCCTTTTTTCCTCCTCACACAGAGCTGATAGGACGCTTGGAGGATATCTAAGCAAATTTTTGTTGTATACATAAAGATATACGAAGGCATAGAAAGGCTAAATGATATTCCAAATATGACACAGCTAATTATGTTTAAACACAAATAAGAAAAATTGAGAGGGTGGGGATGCAGATGACAAAAAGAGATGACCACATCAACAGCATTGGAATCTCCCTGACAACACTAAGCTCTTCCTCAGTGAAATGAATGATTTCAGGAGGGAATAAGGTCTTCAAGAACAAGGGTGGAACTGTGCCAGGTATACTCTAGAAGAGACTCATACATTGGAGCCAGGAGAGTGGTGTGTGTGTGTGCTGGGAAAGAGACAAAATTAAACAAATGATATTTTCCGCCTGTATCATCATATTTGAATAGAGCCTTACTATTCGCAGGGCAGATCAGTATGACTTCACTGTAAGTTAAAGCAGGTATTATAGTTGCCATGTTGCAGATAAAGAAACACTGACTTAGAGAACTTATGTCACTTTTCCACTGTCGTACAGGGGTCGTTGGAGGCATTTGGACTGGAACCCTTGTTGCCTCACTTCTAGTCCTGCTCTCTGACATCTCTGGACCTGTCTTTGCACCTGTATGCCCAATTCTTAGATACTGTTTCAAGCCTATGCAGCCATAATAGTCTTTTCATCTGCAGCTTTTGTTTTCAGTGTCATACCCTCTGTGTTTGACATCTGGGGTCAAGCTCATTGGCTTGTAATCCTAGGCTCTGCTATTGGTATTTTAAGCTCTTGAGCAAGTAACTTGACATCTCTGTGTTATTACTTCCTTTTCTTAAAACTGTGAGTGACTAAAGAAGGTATATAAAATACCAACAGCATTGTCAGACTCACACATAGGCTATCACAAAATGTTAATTCGCTTCTATCCTTCATTGTATATCTATACAGTAAATCTTCATGGCCTCTTTCCAAGCTGTGTTCAGGAAGCCGATGCAAAATACTGCCATTGTTAGAGGGTTACAATACAGGATAGGAAGAGAAAGAACTAGAGGAGGTAGAGAACAGTTATTTGGAACTTTACTGGGCATAAGTGTGGCATCAAGAAATGGAAAGTAAACTAGAATTGTTGGTTCTAACATGCTCATTCATTCATGCATCAATCAATATCTCTGAGCACCCAGTAAACAACCATGTTAGGTGATAGAGCAGATACCTAGAAAGATAAGTCATGGCTTAGTTTCTCAAAAATTGCCTGACTTTTAGATTATTGACCTTGGATACATTACTTCTACAAGGGGGATTCCCCCCAAAACTGGAATTATCTTTTGGAGGATGGACCCCTTGTTGCATAGGCTTTCCCCACTAGGTAAGTGTTCTAGGAACCCATGGGCATCAGCCAACCAGGCTGTGGTACTTTGTCGTGTCAGCCCTAGGAAATGAATGCATACCCTGTTATAGCCATTTGTCTGGCATCTACCATGAAGAACAAATGAAGAAAGTTGGAAGGAGTGGAGATCTGAGCAGAGGTCCTTGAAGGTCATGATACCATGGGTGGCCTGCTTCACATTCATTTGCCCCAACTCTGTTATAGCATTGTTGTGAGAGGCTGTCTTTAGCTTCAGTTAATTTTTTTTTTCTTTTTTTTTGGAGAGCCTTTCAACATTTTTGCCCATTTAATGACAGGTGATTCATGAGAGCACCTGCTCACACTGCGTTGAGTGTTCAGCAGTTTTTGACCCCAAATGGCATAACCCCCAACCTCCACTCTCCCTATTTGCCCAATCTGGCACCAAGTGATTTTTTTCCCCCCCGATGGAAAAAGTCCTCAAAGGAAGACATTTTGCTGATGTGGAAGAGGTGAAACAAAAAATGACCAGAACACTAAAAGGCATTAAAATTGACAAGTTCAAAAACTATTTTGAGCAGTAGAAAAAGTGTCTTGATAGATATATTGCATCAAATGGAGAGTCCTTTGAAGGTGACTGAAGTTTAAACATGTAAGAATAAACACATTTTTAAATAAATGAATTTCAGGTTTTTTTTTGTCTCCCTCGTATTTTTGAAGACTCAGTTTCATCATCTGTAAATTAGGAATAACACATCTCTTGATAATTGCTAGTTTGCTTATATTTGTTTGCTTGTTTTTAACCCTAGGGACTGAATCTGATACCAGATATCAGTTCTAAGTGTTGCTACTAGAAACAAGGGAAAGTATTGGTTACGGGAAGAGGTGACACTAACACCCATACATAAATGTGGTTTCCTCAGGCATACTTAGTGGAATTAGATCTGATCAGTCTTAAGGTAAACCTGCCTTTGATCTTCAAGGAATTTTTCCAAGTGCTGAATTCTTATGAATGAGCTTCCTAAAAATCTCACTCACTTTTCAAGCTTTAACTCAACTGCCTATCTCTCCAAAAAGCAACCAGAACTATTCTTAAATAATAAAAAGATGTTGCTTTCCAAAATTCTCCCACAACAAACATTTTGAAAGAAAATCCAAAATGGCATCCTAGTTTGGGATATTTTCAAAGTAGACTGTGAGACCAGAGATTGAATTCAAATAGTTTATTGCAATGAAAGTGAGGTAGGGAAGGGAGAAAGTAAAAAGTGTCCTGATGAATAATAGGTTATCATTGTGGAGAACAGGGACTAAATTTATGTCAGGAACTCTGAGGAACCTCATGGAATGTGCCTCGGAATTGTTCCACCTAGATGAAGAATCTGGGCACTTGGGCACATTAAACCTCCTGATATGAAATCTGCCCTGGCTGTGGAATAAACATTTTTATTTTTTAGTTGGAGTCTCACTTTTGTTGCCCAGGCTGGAGCGCAGTGGCATGTTCACAGCTACCACAGCCTCGTCCTACTGGGCTTAGGGGATCCTTCCGGCTCAGACTTCCAAGTAGCTGGAACTTCAGATGCATGCTGCCACACCTGGCTAACTTTTGTGATTTATTGTAGAGACGAGGTCTCACCAAATTGCCCAGGCTGATCTCAAATCTCTGGGCTCAGGCAATTCTCTTGCCTTGGCCTCCTAAGGGACTGGGATTACAGGCTTAGCCACCACACCTAGCCAACATGTTTTTATGTGGTAGGAGAAAACCATCAGGAAGCCAAGTAGAGACATGCAGGCTTTTAGGCTGAGACTCTATCAGCATGGATGGTAAATGCTCCTATAGCTGCAGATGGACACAGAGTTGGGGCAAACAAATGTGAGATAGGGCAACCATAGTGTCCTCATGGCCTTCAGGGATCTCCACTCTGACCTCCACTCCTTACACCCCCCTCCCCCATTTGTTCTCCATTGTAGATGCCAAACAAATGGCTATATCAGAGTCTGCATTCATTTCCTAGGGCTGAAATGACAAAGTGACACAAACCGGGTGGCTTAAACAATGGAAATTTATGTTTCACAATCTGAAGGCCAAAAACCCAAGATCCAGGGTTCGAGGGGTGTTTTTTTCCTGGGGTCTCTCTCCTTGGCAGGCAGATGTCCATCCTCTCTGAGTATCTTCACATGTTCTTCCTCCTTGTGCAAATTGGCATCCTAATCTCCTCTTCTTATAAGGACACTAATCATATTGAATGAGGTCCCACGTTAATGACATCATTATAAGTGAATTACCTTTTTAAAGACTGTTTCCTAATACAATCACATTCTAAAGCACTGGAAGTTAGCCCTTCAAAGTATACATTTTTGAAGACACAACCCAGCCTATAACAGGGCCTTTGCAATTTCTGATCCCTTTGCCTGAAGCATTTATTCCTCAGATTTTTTTTTTTTTTTTTGAGTTGTAGTCTCACTCCGTCACCTAGTGTAGTGGCACGCATGCTCATGGCCATCCCAGCATTCCACCCCAGCCTTCCAAGTAGCCAGAAATACAGGCACGCACTACCATGCCTGGCTAATTTTTGGTTTATTGTAGAGATGAGGTCTCATCAAGTTTCCTGGACTGGTCTTGAACCTACAGGCTCAGGCAATCCACTCACCTTGGCCTCCTAAAGTGCTGGGATTGCAGGCTGAGCCACTAAGCCCGGTCATTCCTCAGATATTTACATGCCTTGCCCCTCATTTTATTCTGGCCGCTGTTCAGATCTTCTTCCTTGGAGGCAGTTGGTTGAACATCATTGTCAAAATAACAACTCTGGTCTCTTTTTTCTCTCCCTTTCCTTCTCCTTCTCTTGCTTTGTTTTTCTTGATTAAAAAAAAATCGTTGACTTCAAAGACTTGTACACGCTCATGTGCGTGTGCACACACACACACACACACACACACTCTAATTGTTTTGTTTTGTTTTCTGTCTTCTCCACTGTAAGTTAAACTTCCCAAGGTTGAAGACTTTGTATATCTTGTTCACTGATATATTCTAAAAACTTCCAGCATTACTTGGTTCATACATTTGGAAGACAGAATGTATTGTGTAAATAGCTCACTAACTGAATGAGTGAATGAAAGAATAAAATGTACTATACTCTGTGGGATCTTCCTCAACTTCTTTTCTTTGCACTTCCCATTGCTCTTATCTTACCATTCTGGAATTGATTGGTTTATGATCAGTATCCTGCATGAATTCCACAGAGGTCTGGAACCTCTTGTTTTCCCTTTAGATCCCAGGCCTGAGTGTCTTATTGGGTCCTCAATACATGTCCAGGAAATGCGTATGCATATAATTGTTAATATTTCAACAATGTTTCTTATTATACCATGCTGTTATTTTCATAAGGACTCACATGAGACATGTCTTTCAGAATTTAGCAGCAGAATTAAAAATGCAATTTCTGTCCCACAAGGAATATGTTTGTCTCTATCTTTCCTACATGAAAAACATTGATAGATTTTCTTTTGTGTCCTGACTGTAAAAAATCACGGACAGATTTGATGCATAGTAAAAACGTCTTAAGTTTGTTTTTCCTTGTTTAGAATATTGTTAGAATTTTCTCCATTATAAGTCACGCTCAATATATTTGGGAATTGATAAGAAGTAAGCCAAATGCCTAAATTAAAAAGTGGGACTTCACTTTCACAGTTGACTTGTAGCAGTAACAGTGATAAAAACAAAGGGAGTTTAGTGAGGTCAAGCTCTGGAAAGCTTTTGAGGAGAGATAGAGCAGACCTGCTAGGCTCCCAAGTGGTATGGTGTGCAGAAGAGGGAAGGGATACTGGAGAGAGTTGCAGGTGGACACAGGGAAGATTTCTTTCCATCGAATCACTTAGAATCTATACTATAAAACACCGTTGGAAATTAAATGCAAATTAAAGCCAACCATCCTGCTCAGGAATTAGAAACTCTTGAAAAATTAGATGGTGTTGTTGGCTTCTTAGGGGTTTTCTGAACATTTTATGACTTAATTTTGCATTTTTCCCCCTTAGAGTCATAGAATTTTACTGCCAGATGGGAGTCTAGCTCAGAGATTTTGTACCTGGATGCCTGGAGTAGATATGGAATTGGTGGATGGGCTTCAGGAAATCTGTTTGTCAGAGAAAGACTAGGCAAAATGTGCATTTTTTTTAGTCTACAGTTTTCTTCAGATTCTCAAAAGGGTCTGTGATAAAAAGCCTTCCTCCCCCCCCATAAGAAATGGCTGGATAGAATACACTGTATTTAGAAGTGAGGAAAGTGACTTTCCCAAGGGTGTATGTACTTCACAGCTGGGTCACAGCTGGAACCTATATCCTGATTCTAAGACTATGGCTGTTGCTATTGGTGCAAGACTATGTGTAGGTCAGAGAACTAGTGCCCTCTGTGCTGAGGTGATTTGGACACTTCACGCTCATACAGACACCCTTAGGTGTTTAGGCCTCTTCCTGAGCCTATAGGCATCCAAGAAGACCTTCAGCATCTAGAAACTTCTATGCATTGCCTTTGTGGCAGATATTTTGGGCCTTTGCTGACTTCCAAGAAAGTAGCCCTCATTTGCACACAGTACTTGTGAAACAAAATGCTTTCTGCACTGTTGAAGTTCATATTTACTGTATAAGAAAGTAGGCTTCCTAAGGAGCACAGAAAAGCTAAAGTATCAGCACCCGGGACAGCCGAGTTATATTGACCTTACTCTTTTATAGTTATAACTTGGACACATTCAGCAGAGGCAGATTTTAACAGTGAACTTCTGTCTAAAAGAGAAACTCCTCTTTTCTTTCACATGAGGGAGGAGAGCTGGGCCACTGTTCGAACTGCATATGGTTGGCCAATTTCTATTTTGTACCTAAGGTGAGGGCGTGTCAAGGATCAGGAAATAGGGAGGATATCCAAACAAAAAGTAAGTTGAGTTGTAGGACTCTTCTAACATCCATATTAAGTATCAATGGAAGCAAGATGCAGGCAGAGTCATATGTCATCCTCTACCATAATTTCACAGTTGGAAAAATCCAGAGGTGTTATTTGAGCTTAATTTACATACTTACCTTGGGGAATGATGAACTGCCTCGAGTAGCTCTTAAGATTTTATTTGCATTTGTGCCCCTGAGCCAATGGATTTGCCAAATGAACATGAATTTGGGGATATTGCCAAGTTCTTGCATATCTTGGTTTGAACACTGCTAAGATAGTGTGATGATGTCTAACTTAAAATACCCTCTGCTTATGCTCTCAGGACTGGAAGGTAAAAGCTTAGGAACCATGAGCTTAGTTCAGCTTGGTTGAGGCTCTACTTTGTTAAAGGGACTCTCCTAAGAACTAGGACTTTAACAATTACTCATCCATGTTTTGTTCTGCAGAAGTGCATGGTCTTTTGGGGTAGATGGGTACACAGCAGGGAAACATATAATATAGTGACTACAATTATAGGCATTTAAACAGAATTATATGGTCAGAGAGGCAGCAGCAAGAGACAGGTTGTGGGAGAGGAGACCTAACCCATTCTAAGAGGACTAGAAAGAGCTTCCTTGAGAAATGACACCAAGCTGAACATAAAAGAAAATAGACAAAAACATCACAAGTTGGGGAGCAAGTAAGGTAAGCACAGTCATGGATGTGAGAAACCAGAGGGTGGGGCAATGACTGTGAAAAGTTCCATGCTATGGGGAGGCAGGGATGTGAGGCAGGAGATGAGGGAGTTGAAACCTTGGTAAGGGAATAATGTTCCTCACCTCCTCTAGTAACATGGTACATAAGCAGTACTGAGCCTGTCAATGACATTGAGAGATTCTGGTTTCAAACGTATAATTCTCATAACTTGAGTGGAGGATGGATAGGAAGGGGAGTGACCCCAGAGTAGGAGATCAGTTAGGAAACCACTGGGAGATGAAGGTCTTAATGAGGGCAGAGGCCTCAGTGATAAAGAAGAAACGGAAAATTGATTTATATTGCTGTAACAGTATCAGCTCATCTCAGGATGAGAGATTAGGGTGAACTAGAGGATCAGTCCTCTTCTCCAAGGTATAGGAAGAGGGAAGTGAGGAGGGCAGCAGGCATATGACTCTGAAGTAATTGAGAAAGAGAGAAAAATGCAACTCTAAGACCTTTTATGTAAGTTGTTTAAAAGGCTCCAAGAGGCTGTTCTCTAGGGTTAAAGCTTCTCAGATGGCTAGATGAACTGGCTGGTCCCTGGAGTACCTGAACATTTTTTTAAAGAGCCTAGCCACAGAAAAGTCACATCCAAAAAGACCTTTCAACTATAGGAGGCAGGGGAAATTAGGCCAGCACGACGCTCTGCCTGGGAGGCTTATAAGCAGCAGGAGTAGAGAAGCAACTGAAGGCTGTTAGTGGTGGTGCAGAGAGCTAGGCATGGAAGGATGGAATCTGCTCTTGGGAATGCTCACTGACTGGACCGATGTGCTGTTATGTTAAAGTGTAGGGGCTTTTTCATCAAGATCCTAGGCTTGAACCTAGGTTATGAAATATATTCTGACTGCAACCTCAATTTCTTTCTTTGTTGGATGCAGTATGTTATGGGTTGAATTGTGTTCTCTAAAAATTTGTGTGTAGAAGTGTGACTTAGCTCATTTAGTGTTGATGTAACAGGAAGCCTGAGAATGGGTAATTTATGGGGAACTGACATTTACTTAGCCCGTGATTCTTCAGGTTGGTAAGTTCAAGGGAATAGCCCTGGCTTCTGGCAAGGAATTTCAGGCCGCATCATAACATTAAGGACAAGGTGAAGGGGAAAGTTGACACATGCAAAGAAGCCGAACCCGAGGGACATTCTAGCATTATGTCAACCCACTCTCACTGGAGTGAATCCATGCCATTCCTGTGGGAACAAATTCAGTCCTATTAGAATGAATACAGTCTCACCAGAACAAAAACTCACTCCCTCCGTCAAGAACAGCACCAAGGCATTTATGAGGAATCTGCCCTATGACCCAAACACTTCTTACTAGACCCCACCTCCCAATGTAGCCACATTGGGGATCAAAAGCAACCTGAGCTTTGGTGGAAACAAATAAACCACAGCAAGGCACTATCCCCCAGTGTCTCAGAATGTGACTGTATTTAGAGATAGGACCTTGGAAA
This sequence comes from Carlito syrichta, assembly GCF_000164805.1. Classification (NCBI taxonomy): domain Eukaryota; kingdom Metazoa; phylum Chordata; class Mammalia; order Primates; family Tarsiidae; genus Carlito; species Carlito syrichta. The sequence goes on along the minus strand of NW_007231754.1, from coordinate 220,408 downwards.
TTACCTTAAAATGAGACCATTGGAGTGAGCCCTAACACAATCTGTCTTGTGCCTTTATAATAAGAGAAAATTAAGACACAAATCTATATAAGAGGATTATGTGAAGATAATAGTGAGAAGATAGCCACCGATAAGCCAAGGAGAGACGTCTCAGAAGAAACCAAACCCACTGCCACCTTGACCTTGTACTTCTGGCCTCTAGAACTGTAAGAAAAAAAAATCTGTTGTTTAGGCCACATTGTCTGTGGTATTTTTGTTATGGCAGCCTGAACAAGCTAATATAAGGCCCAAACACAAATCTCATAAGGTGGTTACACTTATAAAAAATAAGCATGCCCAACACCAGTGACTACCACTTGCTAATCGTTTGGTAACTACTGACAGTTTATTGTAATGGAGTTAATACTAGCAGTAATAGCAGTATTATCTTCACTAGGAGGGGCACATGGCTATTGTGTGATTCAGGGACTTCTTTATTCATTTGTCTTTGACTTTTCCTTACATGATCTTGCTATTGGCTTCTGGGGAAGTTTTCAAATTATTGAATACCTCTATATTTAGTCCACTACCAATTCATTTATCTGAAACCCATAACCTGAGCACTAGTAGGTTCCAGGCTACAGGATAAGAAATCCTCATAGAGAAAAAGGGTACAGGCTTTGACCCTAAGAAGCTCACAACCTGTCTTGCATTTTACCACGGATTCTAAATTCTAGTAAAAAGTATATCCATTAAGGTAACACTAGCTGCTGTAACAAGGACAACAAAACAGAATTGCAGTGGTTGAACACAATCAAAGCTTATTTTTGACTCAAAGTTCAATCTAATGTGGGTTGTTATGGTTAATTTTTTGAGTCAATTTGACCGGGCCTTAGGATGCCCAGATATCTGGTAAAACATTTCTGAGTATAGCTGTGGAAGTGTTTTCAGAAGAGATTAGAAATTAAATTGCCTGGGGAAGGGAGGGGGAAGCACACAACATCAATAAGCATGCGTGATCTCAATCCAGGCAAAGTGAGATCCAATGGGAGGCCCAAACTTCACCTGTACGTAGACCACTTATATACCCAATTCTGAATTGTACCCCACATTTTCAAAATAAAAAAGAATTTTTAAAAAATAAAAGAAATAATTTGGCAGACTGAGTAATGACCTTCCCCCATGTAAGTGGGCATCACCTCATCCGCTGAGGACTCAAATAGAACAAACAGGTAGAAGAAGGGTGAATTTGCTCTCTGACTGATTGCTTAGGTTCTGACATCTATCTTTTTCTGGTTTCAGTGCTTCTGGTTCCCAGACCTTCAGACTCAGACTGGAATCCACACCACTGGTTCTCTTGTTCTCAGGCCTCTAAACTACATTATCAGTTTTCCTGCCAGTTTGGCTTCTAGAAGGAAGATCATGGAACTTCTCAGCCTCCATAATCATGTGAGCTAACACCTTATATAATATAAATGTGTGTGTGGGGGGGTTCTGTTTCTCTGAAGAATTCTGACTAATACGTGGGTGATACTGGTCAACAGGGAGATCCCTGGATAGTGACTGAATCTTGTGGCTCCTCAATTTTGGTGATTTCCACCTCCATCTGGAAGATGATGACAGAGTGGGGAAGGCATAGCACTTCTCTAGCTCCTTGTCCTGGAAGTAAGAATCATTACTTCTTTTCATTTTTCATGAGTGTGAGTTTGTGAAATGATCCCATATGCAAGGCTGGGTATTGGTGAGATATGGGGCCACTCTGGGCAGCCGCTTTCCAGTACCAAGGTAAAACCATGAAAGGAAAAACATGGCATCTCTGAATGAAAGCTGGTTATCTCAGCTAGGAACATGTACTGGGTTGGGCTCAAGAGAAAAGGACTAGAAAGCAGGAACTTTTTTTAGGTTTCATTTAGCTTATTTCAAAGGAATGATGATAACCCCTTATTTAAACTCCTGTGTTGACATAAACACAAAGATGACTGAGGCAGGATCTATGGTCTGGGAGTACCGTCCAGTGCAAGAGTTGGAAGCTCATCTTGCCTGTGGTCACCTCCATACCACAATGGAGGAGTTGAAAAGTTGCAGCAAAAACCTCATGCCCTGCGAAGTCTAAAATATTTAAAATCTGGTTCTTTACAGAAAAAGCTTAACTACTTGTCTAGAGGAAGGTGTACTATGTGGAGTAGCTTGGAACGGTCACTTCCAGTGCCACCACTTTTGGGTAGCCCTCTTTGATTCTTCCCCTCTCAGATGAATCCAGGTCTCCCTGCTAGATGCTTTTATAAACCCATATGACTTTCTTTTATAAAATAGATTACCCTCTATATAATTATTCATTTTCTTGGTGATGAGTGTCTGCTTTCCCATGGATGCAGTCCCGAGAATGTACCTAACACTATTCTTAGCACTTTACATATATTCATTCATTTTCTTTTCTCCTTTCAACCTACCCTATGAAGCAGGTACATTGTTATTCTCATTTTACTGAAAAGACCTGAGACAGGGAAGGTGAAATAATCTGCCCAAGGTCACATAAAAATAAGAGTCATGGCTTGAACCTAGATAGCTTGGCTCCAGAACCAGCAACTCGAAAGCTGCATGGCACATGAGGGGCTCTAAAAATATATTTGCTGAGTTACGAATGATACAGTACTCTGGGTCAGTCCTAGTCCAGAGAAATGGATAAAGCCTCAGGCAGACATGATGGGGTGCATTTCTAGCTACACTTCAGGTAGGATCAAAGAAAACTGTGCACTTGACCTGCATGATTCTAACTTAATTCAAGGCTTTAGAGCAAGAAGCAAGAGAGTACACAACTTTTCTTTTTTATTTTCACTTGCTGCAAGGAGTAGTGCCCTGGTACCCTCTACCTGGCACCTCTGGGCTGACGTTATGCTTCCCTAGACATTCTTTCTGTTTTTCTAATGCATGCAATTGCATTAGAAGTTCAAAGTAATTCCCTTTTTTCAGCCCCCTTTTTTTCTTCCCCAGACTCTATTAAGCTTCAGGAAGCATAAAAGCAGCTAAGCTGTTACCTGAATTGAACTTGAACTCTAAACCCCAGGAGATTCACCCATCACTGAGCCAAAAGTCTCCCTGGGCTTCCAGCTGCAGTAATTTTGTGAAGTCAACACAGTGTGCCCACAGGGGTGCACCATATTTTATTTTTCAATCAAGCATGGTGCCGTCAAGGATTGCTTAAGTGGCTCGATATCAGCACTTTTCTCAAGCAACTTATGACTTGACATGCATGAGTTTTGCCGGTGTGAAAATGTGTCAGTCATCAAGATCTTCTAAAGTCTTAGTTTGTTATTTTAAGTGACTTCAGGAGTTTCTTCACCTGGGATTCCCTGGGCCCTGGTTGGCAGCCTCCTTTTTTTTTTTTTAAGCTGTGCATTGTTCTCTTTTGACTCAGAATTAAAACAGCTAGGATTGACCTCAGAAACAGCAGGTCATGGGTCGGGGGACAGGAAGGGGGAGGGGTGACCTCAGGTGTTTGGTTGGTAATATTCAGGGATTATCACTTGCAGATTCGTGATGCAATTCCACGCTGCTCTTAGGCTGAGCAGAGCATGTGAGGCGGGGGTGCTGACTGCTTAGGATCAGATATTTATCTTCAGGCTGTTTCTCTGACTGGTTTCTCAAAGACTGTCACTTACAGCAGGAAGTTCCATATTTTCACCTGTGAAGAAATTTGATTTTGCCGGTGAGCATTCCTTATCGTCTGAAATGCTAATTTTAACAACATTGAGGCAGTAGCTACAGAGATATAGACTTGACATCCACTTTCCTTCTGGAACAAATCTAGTTAAATACAGTGTGACCTGAACATCTGGATAAAATGGTTAAAATTATTTTCTATCCTTACTCATCACAGCTGAAGAGATCCTGATCTTCATGGTGACCCTGTCCCATACATCTTATGGACTTAATGTTTAGTTGGTAAAGTGTGATACGTAATGTGTAACTTTTCCAAGATCATAGAGTATCAGGGAGAAAAGGGACATCACACGTCTGTGGGCCCTGTCTGTTTTTTAGAAGCAAACAAACGAGGACCCAGTGATTCATTATATATTAATTCAATAATGGTAACAGCACCATTCCACTAAACCCCAATTGCTTTGCATTTTAAATTGGAGGTACGTGGAGTTTTGGCTCTAACCAATCTTAGGTGCTTTTTGGTCTTCCTGTTTTTTTCTCAGATCTGAGATCTGAGCACTGAGATTTTAGGGGAAGGCCAGATAAAAACATTCTACATATTAATATTCCACAGGCATAGTTGTTTATAAATGTGACTGGGCTGTAAGGCAATGTACACATTTGAAAAATTATTTAGATTATACACAGGTTATTATTACTTAGATGATCGTGATATTATTGAGATAGGTACCAAAATCAACTAAATAATAGGAAAACATAGGATGCATAGAAAATTGCTTATTTAAAGTATAAGAAATAGTCACAAACACTATTTTTTTTCTGCTTCCCCTTAGGCAAGAGGAAAGGAGGTTTCTAGACATCATTTACAGTGTTTATTTAGTGCCCATGGCATATGTCACCTTTGTAGCTTTATATTCTTTCAACATCTTTTATCTATGAGATTATTAAGGTTCATGAGGGCAGGGACAATATGCCATTGGTTCACAGAAAGTGCTTAATATACATCTGTAGGATGAGTGAATGAGATGAAAACTGATTGTGTATATTTATCATAGAATATACTTCTCTGGAGGTTTATAAGGAAAGAATTTGTTTATCAACCTTTGTGATCCAGAGTGTAACAGCTTTCATCACCCTCAAAATCCCTTCAAATATTAAGAGTCAATAAGAAGCCTTTCCCCAACATTTATTGTACATGCACAAAGCCAACCACAGCTCGCACAACTTGGGGTGATTACAGCTCATTCAATCATGGGAAGTAGTGCTTTAAAACATAGGTTGTATCATTACTCAGGTATGGTAACTCCCAAAGACTAAGAGATAACTGCCACTGAAAAGGTGGTTGTTACTCACAGTTCCCAAGAAGAGTGAGCCCACCATGCCACCAGGGCCACAGAGAGAAGCCCTGAGGTTGGTCGGGAGGCAGAGGAAGCAAGAGGAAAACTTGGGTAAGAGCCTTTATTGTGGTTTCCTTAGGAAGAAACAAATTAAGCAGAACAAGTGGTTTAGAACTGGCTATTGTGAATAATTTCAGGAGGCTTTGGGGCATGGGTGCTATCGCTAGTTGTCTGGTGCCTGGTGCTGGGATAACTAGGGGAATAGTGGCCAGGAGGTGGTTGGAGGTATGGATTCTGTATTGATTGGTTTGTATATGAAAGACTCTCAGACGCATCCTTTTTCTCTGTAAGTATTAGCAAATTAGCGAGTCCTGAGAAAGACAGTTCTTTCCAGGTCAGCAAGGCTGCAAAATGTCAAAGCATCAAAAAATACAGAAAATGAAGACATGGCTGACGGAGGTAGGTACTTTTTATACTTTTTAAAAAGATGAATGTGGTTCTGAGACTTAAGTAACTTGATAGGTGCAGACAGTAAGAAAGAGGAAAAGCAATAATACTCAGACCTCTGGACTGCACACTGACTACCATCAACAATTATCCCCTTTGCTTTGTATCAGAAACATCTCTTGCCCAAGAACTTTTTTTAACAGGTCTAACTGTCACCCAGGCTGGAGTGCGAAGCACAGACTGTGGCTCAACACAGCTTTAACCTCCTGGGCTCAGGCGATTCTTCCACCTTAATCACCTGAGTAGCTGGGACTACAGCTGGGACTCTAGCTGGGACTGCAGATGTGTGCCACCATGTTTGCCTATTCTCTGATTTTTTTAAGAGACAAAGTTTTACGATGTTGCCTAGGCTGTCCTTGAACACCTAGACTCAAGTGAAACCCCGTCCTCTGCCTTGCAAAGTGCTGGAATTACAGGCATGAGCTAATTTCCCGGTCACGCAAGAAAAATTCTATTCATGGTTCTCTTTAGTAGAAAGATTGAGAACTCAAACTTGAATTAGTTGTTGAACTAAATAGTACCATTTATTATGGGAAAGGTCGTATTGTGGTTGTAAAAGACTATACTAGGGTCTTTCTCTCCTCAACTTGGCTTTTCTCTGCATCTGGCTTCGGTCTTTCTTCTTACAGATTATTTTTCTTCAGAGTGTTGGAATCCCAACTTCTAGAAGTTTCTCTGCTTACACCCTCACATCTTCACCCCTTGAGAGGAAAGAAGGCTTTCCCTTTGTGTGAGGACAGATATTGGCCTGACTTGGAACATCATTCCACTCTATGAACTAATTATCATTACTTAAGAAGTGAGGTACTATCATTGCTTTGTCTTTGGTCATGTGTCCATAGTTCTTTTTGGTGGGAAAGGAGGGAAAAAAGAGGAGGGAAAGCTGACACCAAAATCAGTAATTGGATGGTGGTTAGAATACAACATTACATGTTTACCACGAGAAGATTTGGTCAAATTCAGAGTGAGAATCTCAGCTTCTTACTCTCAGTAAAATTCTGGATGATTTATTGGTTTATCAGAGGCACTTTTACCAGAGAAAATACCAGGAACATTCCAGAAGTTATGAAACAGATGAGAAGAAAAATACCTTTTGCACTGTATAACAGAAAAGTAAAAAAGAAATCTGCACAGTTGTCAATGGAGACTGAATTTTGTTTCAAATAAATATGAAAGATAAAGAGAAGTGTAAGAAGCTATAGCTCTAAGGAATGAGATTGCATCACGATTTACCCCAGAAACATACCGAGTTGTGGCAAACAGGTGACCGGCCCCTCCATTATGAAAATGTACCTGTCCACAACATGTTCAACAGTTTTTGACCCCCAAATGGCATGATCCTTGTGCCCCACATTTCCTATTCACCCGATCTCCCCCCCACCCCGAGGGACGATTCTTTTTGTTTTCCCAGATGAAAAAAGTCCTCAAAGGGATTTTTTTTGTTCTGCTGATGTGGAAGAGGTAAAACAAGAAAATGGCAGAAGCTCTAAAAGGCATCAAATTTGACAAGTTCAAAAATTGTTTTGTGCAGTGGAAAAAGCATCTTGATAGATGTATTGCATCAAACAGAAAGTACTTGGAAGGTGACTGAAGTTTCAACATGTAAGAATAAATATACACTTTTTAAATAAATAAACTATGTTTTTTGGTCCCCCTCATAATATATATTTAAAAATTCATTTTTAGATAAGTCACTGTTGATTATAGAGGCACAAGTCATTTTTATATGTTGATTTTGTATTCTGTCAGTTTACTGAATTGCTGTATTAGTTCTTATTGTTTTGTATGCCTTTTTATGGTTTTAAAGAATTTTTTTTACATATAAGATCATGTCATCTTCAAAAAGAGAAAATTTTACTTCTTCTTTTTCAATTTTCATACCTTTTATATATTTTCTTATTCAATTTCTCCAGCTAGGATTTCCAGTTCTATGCTGAAGAGAAGTGTGGAGAGTGGGTATCCTGGACTTGCTTATGATCTGAGAGGAAAAGCTTTCAGATTTTTGCCATTGAGTATGATATTAGCTGTGTCAAATACATACCTCGATTAATCTGTTAAAATAAAAAAGAGTCTGATAGGAAAGTATTTGAAAATATTGGTGAAAGCTGCATGCCCAGGCTGTTTATAGGGGTGGTGGTGGTTTTCATTGCCCTGAATCCTTGAGATAAGCTTCTGATAGTAGGATCTAAAGTGTCTTAGATTGTGTGTGAATTCTTCTTCCCAGTGACAATCCTGGAAAATCAGCAGGAGCAAAGCACGGATCAGAGGCTTGTCTAGGGTACATCATGAGTGAAGCTCCAGAAATTCATCACATCCAACCCACTCATTTTTTTTGCAGAGGAGAAATTTGTATCCTGGGGTGAAGGGGTTGGTCAGGTGAAATAACCTACTTGTGACCAAGTGCTCATTGCACAAATGAGAAGCAAACTAAAAGTGAACTTGTGACTTCTGAGTGATACCTTCACCATCTTCATCATCACATAATCAGGGAGGAATATCTTCTTCTAAAATACTTTAAATGTTTATGTGAATTTGTTGTTTGAGTCAAAAAGACAAAGAGAACCAAAAGAAGGAAGTTACAAAGGAAAAAAAAACAGCTGACTATATGGAAAAAATTTTTGGTGTAAAGCCGTGTAAAGATGGAATGAGTCGGCATGTCATTAACCAAAATTAAGTGAGCCTAGTTTTGAGAAAGTGGTAAGTCCTCCAGAATTGCAATGACTCAAGAAAAGCATGACCACCGAGTTGAAGTCAGAGAAGTTATTCCAGCACTGACTCAGTAGGGGACTGGGAGAAACTCGAGAATCAGAATCTTAGCAAGTATGAGTGAAGGTTTAGAAAAGTAGCTAACTCATGATAGAGGCATTAGACCTTCCTGTGTCTTTCTATTCCTTCAGGAATTTTCCATGATAAGCTTTGCCACCATCAGGATTCATAAAGCCCTGTGATAATTGTCAATAATGATGCCTAACCCACTGGGTTAGTACAGAATACTTGAGAAAGATGAATTCCTGAAGACCTCACATAATTTGAGTATAACTTTAACCAAGACTATTCTTTTTTTTTTTTTTTTTTTTTTTTTTTTTTTTTGAGTTGGAGTCTCACTGTCGCCCAGACTGGAGTGCAGTGGCCGCTCCCGGCCACCGCAGCCTCGACCTGCTGGGCTCCGGCGATCCTTCCGCCTCAGCCTTCCGAGTAGCCGGAATTACAGGCATGCGCTACCACGCCCGGCTGATTTTTTGATTTATTGTAGAGATGAGGTCTCGCTGACCCAGGTGGGTCTCGAACCTGCGGGCTCAGGCAATCCACTCACCTCAGCCTCCCAAAGGCGCGGGATTACAGGCTGAGCCACCGAGCCCGGCTACCAAGACTATTCTTAACCAAGGACAGCAGACATTCAAAATTCAGTACATATTTACTATCATTGTTGTTGTTATCAGCTGGCCTTTTTTTTGATGACATTGGGCAATGAAATAAACTACTTCATGAAGGCACTGTGATATGATAAAAAAGCACATGGACTTTAGGATCAGTCAAAATTCATTCAAGTTTGGTTTAATCATGGAACCGCTCAACAGCCCAAGAAGTAGGGCTTAACTTTCTTGAGACTCTGCCTTTTATCTGCATGATGAAATCCAAAGACTGCTGTAAAAATTTAGATCTCAGCAAGATGGCATGCAGCACAGCTAGTGCAGCACCCTGTTGGGCAGCTCCCACTGTTTATAATATCTTTTTTTCTCCTTCCTTTTGAATACTATCTGCTTACTTAATTTCCACTTCTACCAATGGATTCTGGATACACTGTTTTTTCTCACTGTGCAACAGAGCTAATATTTCGGCCTTAAGTTCCCATATAGATCCTTCATGTCAGTAGGGGTATAACAACCAATATTTGATCAAGCCTGAGAATTAACTGTGAAGCCTTTTTACTTTGTATTTCTAGTGGTGACAGTTACTTAATAAATACAAAGGAGTATTACATTTTATTACAGAGATGAATACCAGTTGGTGGTATAAATGAATATTGTCTATATTACATTTCTCCAATTTTAGAATAGCAATGCAATGCATTAGAAAAGGATCAATCATTTTGTCATTACAGTCTTCTTTGGCTCCAATCCAGTTTATTGGATTCCTTTAGTTTCAAGTAATAATAAAATAAATTGCCTCTCATATTGAAAGGGAAAATATCATATTTGAGACAGAATTGAGATTTTATAGCTGAGATAAAAATGAGCCCACTGAAAATTCAGGTTTCTTATCAATGGGCCAGTGAATTATATGTGGAAAGGTCTATTCCTCTTCCTATTAAAAACTAGTACAGTGTCACCTGAATTTGATTTTTGAAGATGAAGACTTGGCATTTTGGTTTAAATATTTTTTGAATTTTAGAGGAAGACAATAAAAAACACCATCTGTACTAATGTCCTTGATTTATAATGGAAAAACTGAGGTCCAAGTTCACCCCTGAAAACCACTTCTGCATACGAATCATTGAGTCCTAGAGTTTTTCCTCTAACTTGACCCAACAGTCACAATGATAGGCTCATGAAGTTTTAAAACTAGTCTGCAGCTTGGTGATTATCTGCTTATACATTTATTTTACAGTTGAAGAAACTGAGAGATAAATGGTTGTTCAAGGTCACATGGAGATTTGCTGGCAGATTTGGGAGCACTGGTGTGCTACTCTGGGGCTTTTCTAGATTATCTCGTTTTCTCTCTTTTTAAAAATCAGTCAATCAATCAATCAAGCAAGCAGCAAATGTTTGGAGCATCTACAGAGCGCTAAGCACAGAAAAACAACATGAACAACAGCAGTAGAGAAATAAAATATTGTCTTTCTGGAAAAATTTACAACCTTAGGAGACAAGTTATCTTGGGAGAAAACCTGGGGGAAAGCTAAAAGGCAATAACATCGGATGCTCTTTCCTCTTTTCATTTTCTGTTTAGACACCCTTCTCCTGTGTCATCATAGGTCCCTGTTCTCATCTCAGTTCTGGCCTTTATTTCACAGAATTGCAGTTGTTCACTTAACTTTTCTGTTTTTCATTTGTGTTTTTGTATCCTTGCCACTTGGCAAGTCAGAGCCTCACAATTTTCTGCCCATAAATGTCAGGATTTGAAGCTACTAAAAATACAAAAATGTCAGAAATTCAGAACACTTTAGGGTAAAGAAATGAAGAAACAGCTACATAACTCAATGCATTCTTTCACGCTTCCCCCATCCTGGCCTCTCTCCCATTCTTTCCTTCTGTCTTAAATTTGTAATGACATTTTAATTAAAGAGTTGATAAAATCAAACATACATAATAAAACCAGGAACGTTTAACATTTGTAGATGGAAGCTGCATTTTCACTCAGATGGATCCTCCGTTTGAATGATTTGTGGGAGTTGCACACAAGAGTTGAGGGCAAAGAGAAGCATGAGAAAATGATGATTGCAGTCACTCTTTCCAGAGAATAAGAAGAAGAGTTGTAGCTGAGGTGGAGGAGAGACCCTGCCCTCACCTCAGGAAGGGTCCTCTGAGTGGCTACAGAAGGCGAGGCCATAGTCAGTGATACTAGCAACCATCATGCCTTCTCCAGAGGTAACAGGTGCCAATAAGTCAAATCCCAGAACCAGATTCACCATGTTTGGATAAAATGTCAGTATTGATCTTGAGCACTTTTAGCAAGACGTGCCTATGTTACCAGTAATCAAGGCAGCAGGAGTAGAAACATCAGGAAAAAGCTGCAAATTGGGGCCATCGAGAGGAGATGGAACTTGTTACTCAGGGCTGCAGCAAGCAACAATAAGGCTCATGGAACATTTTCTTTTCAGTGAGCATGCATGATCTAGTAGAGAAAGACTGGCAGCAACACTAGCTCCCGTGTTTTTGTGGCAGGGGTTGAGAAGGAACTTGGAACTAAAATATATGTTTACTGCTCTTGTAATTTTTACACTCTCTTGACTATCTTTTGGAGATTATTTGTACAGGAATCCCAAGGGTTATAGAAGAAAGGAAGGAATAGGGAAAGAAGATGGGACTGAAGGAAAGAAGGGCTGTCTATTATGGAGAATATTTTTACCTATAAATCACTGGGATTGGTTAAAATAAAAATAGCATCAACAGAACTGTCAAACATCTCCGTGTTCTGGGCAGTGTACTGGAAAGAAGGGACATAGACAGAGTGAAACCAAGTCACACTCCTATATATTGTTTATCCTAATTCTTATGTCATATTGTAGTCATCTCTTTGTCTATTCTTCAAAAGAGACTGAGCTCCTCCAAGGCACAAATGCTGCCTTTTGTGTCTTTATGTATGTAATGCGTAGTTTATCCTTCTTGACTATGTAACGTAACTGTGCAAACTGAGACAGCTGTGAGAGTGAAATGGGTACTATAAATAAAACTCATGGGAAATAGGCATAAATTGGGACTGTCCCAGGCAAAATAAAGAAGCATTGCACAGGACATGAAATTTCAAAGAACGAATGCAACTTAGGCCAATTCTTTGAGCTCAATGCAAATCTTGAAATAGTTGCTAGTTGCTGAGTTAGCCAGTAGCTGACAGCTGAGAGCATTTTCACTCTTTAATTTTGTCAGTTGGGACACCTTATCATTGTGGATTATTGGGTTGTGACTGCAGAAACCCAGAGAAAAACAGGTTTGTGTGAGACTAGACCTTCCACAGTCATCCAAAGAATGACAAAACCATCTCAAGAGGAGCATGATAAGAAGATCTGTTGGTAGGAAACTTCCTTGGCATTCTGAGAACTTTTGGGGCGAACATGTACACTGAGCTCACATCAGAATATCTGCAGGGAAAAAAAAGTAGAAAAAGAAGTCAGACGAGGAAAGTGAAAGGAAATGGATATCTCTACTGGAGACAATGATTAATTTAAGCAGTATAGCAGAAAAACTTTATTTTTCTCTGCACTAGTTCCTTTTCCATAACTTCAGAACATTCTGTGACAGCTCAGCGTGCAACTTGGTCTGTCAGAAGAGACCTGGGAAAGAAAGAGAACTGGCAACAAATAAATTCAGATTATCATTGCTGAAAGCCTGGAGATAATGTCTAGAGTTTTCTACCCCAGGGCCAAATAAGAAAATAGGAAAAAAAAAAAAGTTAAAGAAGGATAAATGTCTCCCCACCCTCTTCACCGGAGACAAAAAAGAAAGGAGTGAATATTCACATTTGGCTGGGATTCTTTCTACATAAAAAATTAGGTCAAAAAAACAAAAATACTTTCTGAAACTCATTGTGGTAGGATCACTTTAGTGTAAAATGAAGGTGTCCATCAACAGCAGGAAACCTCATTCTTTCGACCTTAGGTTTGGTCTAATACTCTTCTCCAAGTTTCTCTCTCTCTCTCTCTCTCTCTCTCTCTCTCTCTCTCTCTCTCCTCTCTCTCTCTCTCTCCCCCTCCCTCCCTCTCTCTTTATCTTTAAATGAGGAAAAACAAGAGACCATAGCCACTACATGTAATGCCTTTTCATGAGTTCAGCGTTTCAAACAGTAAGTCTGAGATAGATGTGTAAGAGTTTCAGAGAGGTCACACAAATATTTATTGCCAATCAAAAAAGAAAAGCAGTTTTATAAGGATTGTGCTGAATCTGTACATTACTTTGGGTAATATAATCATTTTAACAATGTTGATCCTTTCAAACCATGAGCATGGGATGTTTTTCTAATTGTTTGTGTCTTTTACAATTTCTTTCATCCGTGTATTGTAGTTTTTTTATTCTTGTAGAGGTCTTTCACCTCCTTGATGTATTACTAAGTATTTTAGCCTTCTTGCAGCTACTGTAATTAGAATTGAGTTTTATGTTTGATTCTCAGCTTGGTTGTTATTGGTGTATAACAGTGCTACTGATTTGTGTGTATTGATTTTGTATCCTGAGACTCTAACAAATGCATTTATCAAGTCCAGGAGTTTGTGGAGGAGACTAGGATTATCTATGTATAAGATCATATTATCTGCATATGGATGATTCCAATTTGGATGCCCTTTATTTCTTTTTCTTGCCTGATTGCTCTGGCTAGGACTCTCACTATTTGTTCTTGGTCTGTTTAGGGTTTTTATTTCTTTCTATTCAAGGTTGAGGGGGTCATATGTTTCTCAGTCTTTATCTGTCTCCTCTAGATTGTCTAGTTTGTTTGCACAGAGGTGCTTATGATAGTTCCAGATGATCTTTTAAATTTCTGTCATATCAGTTGTAATGTCTCCTTGTTCATTTCTGATTGAGCTAATTTGAGTCTTCTCTCTTTACCTCTATTAATCTAGTTAGTCATCTATCAATTTTGTTGATCTTTTCAAAGAAACAACATTCTGTTTCACTGATCCTTGGCATTTAAAAAAAATTTTTTTTTTTTTTTGAGTTGGAATCTCACTCTGTCGCCCAGACTGGAGTGCAGTGGCCGCTCTTGGCCACTGCAGCCTTAACCTGCTTGGCTCCGGCGACCCTTCTGCCTCAGCTATCCAAGTAGCTGGAACTACAGGTGCACGCTACCACGCCCAGCTGATTTTTGATTTATTGTAGAGATGAGGTCTCGCCAAGTTGCCCAGACGGGTCTCGAACCCGCGGGCTCAGGCAATTCACTCACCTCAGCCTCCCAAGGCACGGAATTACAGGCTGAGCCACTGAGCCCAACTTTTAAAAATTTAAATTTCATTTTATTCTGCTCTGATCTTCACTATTTCTTTTCTTCTGCTAGTTGTGTGTTTGGTTTTTTCACATTTTTATAGCTCCTTGATGTGTGATGTTAGATTGTCAATATGTGATTTTTCTGTCTTATTAATGTAGGCCTTAAGCACTATAAATTTTCCTCTGAGCAGCTTTGGCTGTGTGCCAGGGGTTTTGATAACTTGTATCATTGTTGTCATTTGTTTCAAAAAATTTTTAAGTGTCCATCATGATTTCATTACTGTCTCAATGTTCATTCAGAAACAAATTGTTTAACATTCATGGTCTGAGGTGTGCTTGATATGATTTCAATTTTTTAAAATTTATTGAGACTTGATCTGTGGCCTATCATATGGTCTATCTTGGAGAATGTTCCTTATGCTGATAAGAAAACTGTATATTCTATGCTTTTGAGATGAAATGTTCTGTAGGTGTCTGTCACTTCCATTTCCTCTAGAGTCCTCTTTAACTCCAATGTTTCTTTGATGACTTTCTGCCTTGTTGATCTGTCTACTGCTGTCAGTGAAGTGTTGAAGTCTCCCACTATTATTGTATTATTGTCTATCTCTTGTTTTAGGTTTTGTAGAATTTGTTTTACAAAGCTGGGGGTTTTGGTGTTAGGTGCATATATATTTAAAATTGTTATGTCTTCTCATTGGATCGATCCAATTATCATCACATGGTAGCTATCTTTGTCTATTTTTTCTTTACTGTTTTATTTTTTGTTTTTTGAGTTGGAGTCTCACTCTGTCGCCCACACTGGAGTGCAGTGGCCGCTCCCTGCCACTGCAGCCTCGACCTGCTGGGCTCTGGCTATCCTTGCGCCTCAGCCTTCCAAGTAGCTGGAATTACAGGCATGCGCTACCATGCCCAACTAATTTTTGATTTAATGTAGAGATGAGGTCTCGCCAAGTTGCCCAGGCAGGTCCCGAACTCACGGGATCAGGCAATCTACTCACTTAGGCCTCCCAAAGCGCAGGATTACAGGCTGAGCCACTGAGCCCGGCTCTTTACTGTTTTAAATTTAAAGTCTGTGATATCTGATATGAGAATGGCTACACCTACTTGTTTTTGGTTTTCATCTGGATGGAATATTTTTCTCCACCCCTTTACATTGAGCCTATAGAAGTCTTTGTAGGTTAAAGTGGGTCTCTTGAAGGCAGTAGATATTTGGGTGGTGTCTTTTTAAATCCATTCTGGCAGTCTATATCTTTTTAGTAGAGCAGTAAGACCATTTACATTCAGAGATAATGATATGTAAGGTACTATTCTATCTTTTTATTTTTCTTTATTTTAAAGATGTGAAGTGCAATTCAGGGTTAGGTATACAAATGTTCATTATGCAGGTACCCTTGCTGATGAGGTCTGCCCCTCCATCCCCTGGCAGTTTCCCACTACTGCTAATCCCTTTCTTATAGTATTATGATAAGTGTTCATGTTTACTTATGAGTGAGAATATAGGGTACTCCGTTCTTTCTTTCTGTGATAGATCACTGAATATGGTAGACTCTAAGTCCATCCAAGTTGCTGCGAAGTCCATATTCTATTTATCACAATGGTTATTATCTGGTTGCTTTATTTATTTATTTTCTATTGTGTTGGTGTTCCATAAAACCTGTGAACTCTATAACTTCCAGTGTTTTTCTATTGGTGTATGTTGACCTTTTATTTCAGCATTTACAACTCTTTTGAGTCAGTCATTTAGAGCCAGTCAAGTGATGACAAATTTTCTCAGCATTTGTTCATCTGTGAAGGACTTCATTTTTCCTTTATTTATTAAACTTAGTTCTGTGTGATACAAAATCCTTGACTTACAGTTATTCTGTTTCAGGAGATTAAAGATGGGATTCCAATCTCTTCTGGCTTGTTTCTTCTAAGAAGTCTGGTGTTTGCCTGATAGGTTTACTTTTGTAAGTTATTTGATGCTTTCATCTCACTTCTCTTAAAATTCTTTTCTTCACATTAACGTTGTGTAGCCAGATGATTATATGCCTTGAGGATGATATTTTTGCAGTGATTCTTCGGAGGGTTATTTGAGCTTTTTGTATGTGAATGTTTAAATCTTTGGCAAGATCAGGGGAGTTTACCTTCATCATTTTTCTCAAATAGGTTTTCCAAACCTGTTGCTTTCTCGTTCTCCCCAGGAACACCTATGATTTTTAGGTTTGGCTGTTTTACATAATCCCATATTTTTTGGAGGCTTTGCTCTATTCTCTTGATTATTTTTTTATTGTTGTCTGAATGGGTCAATTCAAAAGCCTTTTCTTCCAGTTCTGAGTTCCTTCCTTCTGCTTGTTCTAGTTTACTATTATAACTTCCCACTGCATTTAGCACTTCTCTAAATGCTTCTTTGATTTGCAGAATTTCAGCTTGTGTGTGTGTGCGTTTGTCTCTTTGGAGAATTTTTCATTTATGTCTTGAATAGTTTTTTTGTATTTCTTTATGTTGGTTTTTCAATATTCTTCTGAAGTTCATTGATCAAGTTTATCATCAACCTTTGGAATTCTGTGTCTGGAATTTCAACAATTTAATTTGGTTAGGATTTGTTGCTGAAGTGTTGGTTTGGTCTTTTTGGGGGGGTATTGGAGAACTCTTTTTTCCTGTTGTCAGGAATATTTTTCTGGTTCCTTCTCATTATGGTAAACAATTTCTTCTTATTTGAGGTTGGTATGGGGCTGATGTAGGCACTGTAGGGTACCCTGGGTTATGTGTAGCCTTGATGTGGTAAGTTTCTCAACTGCCAGACGTGGCAGCTCTGTTTTATGCATCTGCACCGGACCTCCGGCCAGGAGGTGGTGCTTGTGGGACAAAGCCAGCTATGATGGCGGCTTCAGGGTTTCTCCTTGGGGGGGCATGCTACTGGATTTATTTCTCTCTGGGTGCTGAGAAAACTCTATTTTGGTTTGCTCTGTAGGAGAAACTTATTTTAGTTACCTCATGTCAGTCATTTGAATACTGTCTCTCAAAATTATAATATTTAAATAACCAATAAAGAACAAGGAATTTCTCTTCAGAAATACATGTGTAATAAAGAAAGTTTATAACCTCTCCATTGTTGATGTTCAGAAATCTGTGGGTTAGGAGGACAGGAATTATATTCCCAACTTTGTAAATAAGGAAATTGTGTTTCCAGTAGTTTCAATGACCTCATCAAAGTCATCTAGTGGCAGAGCTGGGGCTTAACATAATCTTAAGTCTGTGTTCTTTCTGACACTTATAATCTGCCAAGGATGAGGTAAATGGTTTGAAAATTATACAGATTGACAGGTAACCAACTAGATCTGAGCTTAGAGTAGTAGGAAGGGACTGCATTAGGAGGGTCTAATCACCATGAGGGTCCTTGGGGAAGTTGAAGTTGAAGGTTTTTTTTGTCCTTTTAAATTCAGGGAGTACACATGCATGTTCACTACATGGACATCTAAGCGTGACGTGACATGCAAAATAAGACAGATGAAGGAGTAGCCTTGGGAATGTGAATCTGCCAGATAGATGATGTAGATTATTCTGATCATCCTTGAGAGATCATGTCTAGAAGAGTGGGGGAAATGCAGGTCCAGGTGCCAGAGCAATTCAGCAAAACTAACAAAATCCACCATTTTACAGTCTATGAATGTGATTTCATATGGATCTTGCGACCATTTTCTGCCATTTGAATCGTCACCATCATCATCGTCATCATCATCATCATCATGTCTCTTTTATAGGTCAAGAAAGTATCAAGTTAGAGTGAAGAATTTGTTAATGTTCATGTTCCAAGGTCAACTAGCAGAGAGACAATAGATATAAATAATACTCTGGACTGAGATCTTTTAAATTTGTTTACCATGCTGCATCTAAATCTTAGTCTTTGTTCTTTCATCTTGAAAAGAGGCCTAGCCAGATCTCTTTCACAAATATAGATACTAATAATCACCCTACCTGTCTCAAGGCATATATTTGTTAAATCCAGATTGGCAATTGATATGGAAGTACTCTGCAGACTCCATTGTAATATTATAGACTTGGAGAGTATTGGTATGGATGTGTTTCAATTTCTGTTGCCTTTCTACCCTGTAACTTTGAGCCTTATCTCATGCAGGTGCCATTTCTCATGCTTGTGACATAAGCCTGGTCCAATTATTGAGCTGAACTTGCTTCAGCCATCAGAACAATGTGTGCTTCACTTCTGCAAAGGAGGCCCTGCTTCTTTGCAGTACTGCCCTCAGATCACATATGTAAATATGGAAAGCCAGATCTCATGGGGCAAACTATTCTTGTTGCAGAGGGGGCATACAGGCTTGCAGTGGTGAAGTGTAATGTGTCCAAGGTCACCCCAATGGTTAATGGAAAAGCCATTTCCAATAAACCATCTGTGATTTTCTTTTTGAGACCTTTAGCCTCTCTTTGGACTTTTTCTGTCCACATCACTGTATTCAAACAAAAGAAAAAAAATCTTCTTAGTCCCTTTGTTCTTTCCGTCCTGTGGTCCAGCCTTAGGAAGAGAGTAGCAGGGATGGAACACTGATTACTCATAGCACTTCTTGGGAGACTGTGTAAGCCAAGCATACTTTTGTTTAATTGGTTTCAGCACTTTGACAAATGTAACAGATTTATGAATGCTTCTGCAGTAGAAGAAAACTGGAGAGAAGAAAAAGATAAATGAGGAGAGAAACAAGATGCTGATGACATAAAGGAGTATGTGAGAGTGATAATAACAGTACTAATAATTTGTTGAATATTCAGTATGTGCCCAGATGTGTACATCTCAGTTAATTCTTGTGAAAGCACTGTGAGATGGTGAACAATGTTGTCTTTACAGAAAGAGGCTGAACGGAACTGATTTTCAATGACTTTGGATAGCATAACAAAGTAGTAAAATGATAGGTGGGATGTGAACCCAGGCCGTTCAGTGCAGAGCTTCTATGACAGTGCATCATACTACACTGAGGGCAAGAAGGGAAGAAGCATTCCTAGTGTGGTGCCAGGATTTTCAGATGACCAAGTTATCTGTGATGTTAGTCCCAGTTAGGGACAGAAGTAGCCATATAGAAGTGATCCAGAGACCTCACTGATTCACTCATTCATTCATCCTTTTCATTCAACAGGCATTATGCCATGGGCTAGATATTTTAAGCAAGTGAAATAGACCTCCCACCTGTAGTTGACATTTCTTGTTCTTTGGTTTTATAGAACTGTGACAGGCAGAATTTTAGGATGTCCTCATTGACCCTCAACCTTGTCTAATCCTCATCCCTTAGAGTATGAGCAGCACCTACAAATATGATAAATGTGAGATTAGAGACTGAGGAGAGTTGACACAAACTGCTCTTAAGATCTTCAACCATGAAAAAGAGAGGGTAATGGCTGGAAGTGGGGATGGTATTACAAGATGTGTCTGGAGATACAGAAGAGTAAAGAAACTTGATCAAACAAATCTCATGGAAACAGCAAATGAGATTGTTACTATGGGATGAGAAGAGAGAAGAGACTGTTTATGCATAGAAGCCTAAATATTTTGCCTGTATTCTCTCCATAAAGTTGGAGTGAAACTAAGAAGAATCTCATTTGCCCAAAGAAAAAGGGACAATGCAAGCCAATTAGACTTGTTATAGAACCTACAGTTTGAATACTGTTGCACATATTTATATACTTCCTACTCTTTAACCTTTAATACAACCTTAACTTAAGGATGTGAGGACATTCAAACACCTCAAAGTATTGTAGTTCTGTTTCTTCTGGGCATATTGTTGAACTGCACGTATCTCCCTTCCTCTACCCCACACACAGTTAAGCATGGCTGTGTGATTTGCATTGACCGGTAAAATGCCAGATTAACACTTCTGTGAAGGCACCATAGAACAAAGTCACAACTGCTGCATTGTCTTTCCCTCTGCCACCATAATCTGCAATAATTTGGAGTAGACCAGCCTGGGCCGTGGAGTGGAAATAGCCCAGAGCAGTTTCTAGGTGATCCATAATGAGTATTGCAGGAGAGCAAGAAACACATCTTCCTTGTTTTAATCTGTTGGGATTTGGGACTTATTTGTTAGGGCAGCACAGTCTCGATCACTCTGTTGAGTGAATACACAAGGAAAGAACACTGGGCTCCCCATTACTGAGATATTCCCCAAATGGTTGAATGACATCGTGTCATGTGCTGAGGACCATTAAAAGAAAAGCAACAAGAAACTGGCAGTATGACAACAAAAACAGAAACACCACAACAAAAACAGCAGCAGAAAACACAATGGTATCTACATCCCTACTGGGCATCCAAGGCAATTATAGTCACGGAGAAGCTTGCATTGGTTTTTTTCCAAGAATTCACTGCTCTGTAGAAGCAGGAAGTCTCTATCCACATTTCCCATATCATTTCTCTACAGCTTGTCCTTAGGGTAAAAGAACAAGGGCTTTTATAACATATTCCGTTGGCTGGGTTTATGATGCTCTGCCTCACTCCCTCTGCCCTGAAGTGAAGTTGAATTATAAAATAGGGCCAGTCTTATCTTGGGCAGCCATGCTGCAATGGTATCTGGAGGTGAGTGTTGAAATACGTCTTGGGGCTTTGGGAAATGTTTTCAATTCAACATTCTGTGATCCTTGTCCAAAGATTCTTGATAGTGTCCTTTAGGAGTCACTGACTACAAACAGGAAACAGAAAAAGAAACAAACAAAACAAAATCTTTGCATTCAGACGTCTGAAACTAACAAAAGAAGAAGAAAATATCTAGAAAAAAGTGTAGACTTGGCAAGGATAATGACTATAATTGCATTTATATACAATAATAATAACATAGTCATATCCATTCACATATAGACATGAATATTGAAGCCCAGAGTCATTGAGAAGAACGTTGCCTGGGTGTCAGAAGATATGGATTTCAGTTCCAGCTCATTATTAGTCAGCTAGGAAATCTTGGGCAAATAGATTGGCTTTCTTTATATTCTCTATTTATACAATAAAACTGTTGAACTTATAAACAGTCTAAGGGCTCTTACAACTCTGACATTCTAAGAGTTTACATATTATTACACCAGAACCTCATCTAATCATATGAATAATAGTTAACATTTCAATTCTTAACAATTACAGTGCATTGTTTGCAAAAATAGTGAAATTTGTTTGTAATATGAGCTATTAGTTGCATTAAGTGGTAGAGTCTAGGCTACCTTGCGATTTGCTTTGAACAATAAAATATGGCAGAAATGATGTTTCAACAGGTCTTGCATGCTTCCTATTTTTCTCTTGGAAAACTCCTACTTTATGGACAAGTTCAAGCCGGGATGCTGGAAGATCACAGACATATGTTCTAGTCAAACCTCATTATCCCAGCCAACAGACATCCAACTGCCAGGTATGTGAGCTATATCATTCTAGAGAAGCAGGGTCCCAGCCAATTCACCAGCTAACTTCAAACTTATGGGCCAGGCCCCTGAGAGCTACCAAGACTAGTCTAGATCAGTAGAGTCACCCAGGTGGCCTGTGGACTCATGAGCAAGATGTCATCTTTGGCTTAAGCTGCTAAATTTTAGTGTTTGTTATGTAGCTGTAGTAACAGATAATTTATACAACATATCAAAAAATGAATTCATTTAATACAGCAAACCAATAAAATGAGGTGTTATTATTATTATACTCATTTTATAGAGGAAGAAACAGAGGCATTTTTTCCTGCACTGTAGTAAGCAGAGGAGCTGCAATTTTAACTCAGGCTGTCTGGCTCCAGCATCTCCATTTTCCTTATGATATGCACATAACAGCAAATGATTTCTGCTTTTTGTAAGAAATACCTATTACTCACACACACCTCTCTGCCCACCCACACTGTCACATTGAAGTAAAAAATAACACATATAAAACATTACATCCACATTACAAATCTTCATTCTCATTGTAGATGCCAGTAATAACTTTGCTTATCATATCTAAGGAGAATCTTTTCAAATCTTTCTTCCTCTAATCTACTTCAAAAATGTTCTTGGGGAAGAGAAATGGCAATAAACTCCTCACTCAGAGAAGTTTGCATTCTAGAGGTCTGAAATCTGGGGGCTTACTCTTTCAACAGAACACCCCTCCACTGGCTCCCATCATATTAAAAGTTGCTCTTCTTAAAGTTGTTTCATAGACATTTCCATCAGATGCTGCTAAAACCAGAGGCAAGGGAGAGACTACTTCAGTAGGTCTTTCTGGTCACAGCCCAAAGTGATCTTTTGTGTGTTATTTATGCTACATAACAGATTATCCAAAGACAAACCTGTTTTATCTCAAAGCTTTCAGGAGGCTGGAATCCAGGTACACCTTAGCTGGAGCCATTTGATCTATTAAAAGTTCAGCCAGGGTTGCAATTATCTCAACATGCAAATATGGAAGACGCTTCCAAGTTCACTCATCTTGAAATTGGCAGGTTCAGTCCTTGTGGGTGATTTGACTGAAATTTGACTGAAGGCTTTAGTTCATTGCTGGCTGTTCCTAGACAGGTGGACATTTTGGTAGGACAACTGAAATATGGTAACTGGCTTCATCTAAGGGATCAAGTGAGAAGAGAAGGAGAGAGAGAGAGAGAAAGAGAGAGAGAGAGAGAGAGAGAGAGAGAGAGAGAGAGACTCATAACCTAATCATGGGAATTTTACTATAGTATTCTTGTTGTATTCTGTCCTTTAGAGAAAAGTCACTAGGGCTAGCATATATTCAAGGGAACGGAATTACACAGGATGTAAATACCAGGAGGTGTGGATCACTGAGGACCAACTTAGAAGTCTGCCTACTCTACCTTGCAAGGCAGATATATCTTTGAAGCTGTGTGTTTTATCTTTAAAATATGTGCTTGTTTGCCTTGTATGCCAGATTATGTCCATACCTATTTCAATGGAAAGAAAATATTTTGAATTATCTATTATTAGTAAAAAAATTTAAAAAAGGCTTTTCCAGGACAGTGTATCTTGTATATTCTATAACTTTTGATGTGCCAGTTTTTAAGCATAAACTCTGGTTGGATTAGCATGGCTTGAGTCATTTTCTTATATATTTAATTCAAATCAATGTCATTTGTATACAGAAGAAAACTTTAAGGGACAGTGACTTGCTCAACGTTATCACCTACTCAAGGCGATGACAGAGTTGGAACTATATCCTGGGACTCTGGGTGCCAGGTCAGAGTCGTTTTTTCAAGGCCTTGCTTTGCTTGGGACTCTGCCACACCTCCCAGCATTTAGCATCCTGCCTACGACAATCCCTCACAGTGTGTAGCACATGTGGCTTCTTCTCCCTGTGAGGCTGTAGGGTCTTTAACTCAAGACCCAAGCCCCATTGCTCCTGGCACATTGGTGGTCACATAAGATGTTTTCAGAGTTCATTTTGTGTGTTCTTTTTTCTTAATGTGGGAAGCCTTAACCATGAGGTGTCAGTTGTGTATGAGAAAACATCCTTTTTTTCCCACTGAAATCTTTTACAGTAATCTTTCACTTTTCGCCTGCCCTCCCATGTCTTCTCCCAGGTTCCCCTGATTTATAGGAACAAGTTGCAAACAAATCCTCTGACGCGAAGTTCTTCTCTATTTCAATATATTATTCTTACCTTAGCTTCTGTAGAGTTTTTAAAGCATATCTCATTTTCCTGCTGAAAACCCACCCATGTCTTCACATTTTCTTTAAATATGTGTTCATTTCCTTAGTTAAGACAAGCAGGGTCTTCATGACAGAGACCTGGCTTAAGCTGCCATTTCATCTCATCCCTCTCTTTGGCATGAGTCCTTTTCTTTGTTCAAAAACTAGAATCTTACATATCCTCTATAAAGCAGAACTGTGTAGCCTACAGTCAATATCTATGTTGTGTCCTTAGCTCTGAATCACCTTTCCTCATGTCTCTGCTCTCTCTTACTTATCCTTGAAGATTCATGTGAAGCATCTCCAGTGTTGAAAGTCTTTCCTATGGCTCTCCTCTCTTAGGTTACAAAATCTCTAGACACTCCCTTCAGCTACCTATATTTTCAGTATCATGCCCAGAGAAGGTATCGATAACCAAAAGAGTCACAACCACACAGCAATGAGCTTTTTTGGCATAATTTACATAGATCTCATCACACCTCAAATACTGTGTTTAGTATAGTACACATTATTCTCTTTCTCTCACAATAACTTGAAGAGATCAGTGTGTGAGAGCTTTATGAGGAAAGTGATGCTCAGAGAAGTTAAGATACACCTAGTCATATGGCAGCTAGTCAAAGATAAAGCTGAGATGCCAATCTAGGTCTGTCTCGTGTTCTTTTACTGTATTACTCTACTTCTCAGATTTATGTTGTTGAGGTGAATTGTCTGGTAAAACTGATTCAGCATGACCTTTAGGGCACTGTCTCTGCAATACTCTTGTAAATACCCTTGTGACTGATCAAATTTGTGGTACATTTGCTAAAAAAAAAAAAAATAGCAACCTTTACTTTTCCTAATTAAGTTTGGGAATTGATTTGAAATGGCTCCAGGAGGGTGACTACTGGCAAAATAGTATGGTTATCACACAGAATCGTTCTCCTGTCTGACTCTATAAGTTCTTATAATTGATTCTGAAACTCTCAACGATCTGGTTCCTACATCTAGAATTGGGGTATCAGCTGTTGACAGCAGATTACTGAACTGCACCCCCAGGGTTTCTAATTCTGTGATCTGAGGTTGGATTTGAGAATTTGCATGTCTAACATGTTCCTAGGTGATTTTCATGCTGCTGGCTTAGGGACCATGAATCATCTATTAAAAACCACTGATGAATAAAGATTGGGGAATTGGGCAAAAGGGAACCATTGGTCACACTCCACGGCTGCTATTCCTTTTACTTAATAAAGGTAGCAACAACACCTCCCAGCTGGTCGGCTTTCTTCGGAACGGAGAGTAGGTTTTTATGGTCATTCACAGATAATTTGATACCCTGTTTCACACTATTATTAAATAAATAGGGATATCTTACTTTTTAACTAATAAGATAAAGATTTTTATTGTTTAACTCAAGTTCACTCAGCACATCTGTTTTTTTCCTGTCTAAAGCATAAAGTGGTGCAGCTTTTGAAAAGTGCCATCTTACCTACAACCCCCACTCCCTAGAGCTGTGATTATACTTTTATTCTGTCTTCCTAACTGGAAGAGGATATCTCTGTGTCTAAAATGAGTGGTTTGGATCCATTTTTCCTGGGCTTGACATTCTTCTTTCGTTAATGAATAACTTTAGCATCCATTCCATCAGCCTCTCCCCTTTTACCTTGCTCTATTTGGTATATAAACATGCTCCAGTTTTCGATCTGCAACATAAAATCCTAACGATGCTCTTCTTTGCCAATTAAGCTGCAAGACAGAAGACACATTTTGATAGCCAGATTCTACCCAGCCCAGCAACCGTTGACATTTCTGAAGAAAGTTGTAGTTATCGTGAAGAGCCCCAGAAGCTCTGCAGTGGGATTTCAGGCACAGCAATATTGACCTCTTTCTCCTGGAAAGAAACAGAAAAAAAGGCCAGAGTGGCAAATGGTGAGAAAATATAAAGGAACATGCTATTGTTTGTATGATATGTAGGAATACATTGAACATACTTAGAAATAGTGTCAGGGACTTCAAGAAGAGAAACAGGTCTATATATGTTTACTTTCCCATTTTGTTAAATTTATTCAAGAAAGTCTCACTTGTTTAAATCTGACATTCTTTATTTATTTATTTGAATTTTATTTTAAAGATGTGGGATACAATTCAGAATTAGGTATGCGAGCAGTCATCATACAGGTAAAGTTTGGGCCTCCTTTTGGTCCCCACCTCGCCTGGTTTGAGATCAGGTACCCTTATTGATGTTGTGCTTCCCACCTCCACCACCTCCCACCCTGGCAGTATCGCGCTACTGCCAATCCCTTTCTCATAGTATTAGGGTAAGTGTTCAGGGTCAGTTTATGAGTGAGAACATGTGGTACTCAGTTCTTTATTTCTGTGATAGATCACTGAGTATGATAGACTCTAAATCCATCCAAGTTGCTGAATTTTTTTTTAAAGCAAACATGCAAACAGACAAAAATGTTTCTTCAGCATTTGATTGAAGCCAGGTTTGCTTATACATTCTGCAAGTATGGAAAGACGTTTCCTCTTGAAGAAAATGTGATAGAATGTGAATTAAAACTCAGTTGCCTTGATCTAATTAGCTATGTCAACTGTTAATCCTCATCTTTCTTCCACTCTCGTTTAGACTTTCAGATAGAGTTGACAACATACTGTCTGCAGTTTTGATGTCAAATTTCATTGGCTGCAATATATTCTTGATTCGCAAAGACAGCACTGACAGCCTTGGAACAATTCAGAAATGTCATCTTATTTTTTTCTGGTGCACATGCAAATATCTTTATTTACTGAGCAAATTTTTCATTGCTTTTTGCATTATAAAAAATAAAATGAGAAGCCGTGGCTCAGTGAAAAAACAGTTGGAGAACCCTAGAGAACTACTGTGTATGCTGAAACTGACTTACATAACATCCCTGGAAGATATGACTTCTTTAATTGTCAAATTCAGTAGACTTACGCCAGTCCCCCATTTCAGCTGATTTCACCCACTCTTTGACAATATTGACTCCTTTTTTCTTAGGATAACTGCATTTTGTCTTTTCTTTCCCTCCTCTCCTTTAATCTTGGACCTGATCCCCCTTCTGTCTATTTCCAGTCTTTGGGGGCTATTTCCTATCCTTTCCTATTCATTAAATGTTCATATTTTGCCAGATTTCATCTTTGGTTTCTTATGACTCTTTATGAACTTCCTGGGCAGTCTTACGTACTCTGTGGCTTTCACTCCAACAAACTGACTCCATCTCAGGCTTCCATCTCAGCCTGGACACTCTCTAGAGGAATAATTTACTCTATGAGGCATTTCAAAAATTTGTGGGAATGTTTTTGATTATTATGAATGAGGGAAGGGACCTACTGATATTTAGAGGGCAGGGCCCGGGCAGGCTAGACATCCTCTAATACATTGGATAGTCCCTTTTCTCATGCCCCTCATAATTTCCAAATTTTTCAAAATTATTTTATTTTAAAGTTGTGGGGTACATGTGAACATTTAATACATAAGTAAGTTGCATGCAGGTGAAGTTTGGACTTCCTGTGGGTCCTCTCTTCCCCTGGTGGTGGACCTGGTACCCAATGTTGCCATGTATCCCCATCCCTGCTCTCTCCCTCCCTCCACAAGCAGTGTGCAGTGTCTGCCATTCCCACCTTGTGCTTGTGTGCACAGTGATTGGGGTCCACTTATGAATGAGAACACAAGGCCCTGCCTGATTCTGAATAGCCAGCCTGACACTCATGTAAGTAAAAAACCTGATTGTAATTACAAGGGCCTAGAATATATTTCTTTTTTAAATAAAATCTCAGAGGATATTTTTGCTTATTTTTATTATACACTTGATTTCCAGAAATGTAGTAGATGTACAAACAGTAGGCAATTTTACTTTGTTTTTGTTTTTCAGAACTTTACTGAATTGTTGATCCCCATCTTGGAAAATAATTTTCAATGGCAATATTACTCATATCATGTGAGTCACCAATCAGTTTATATTCAAAGTGATTCTGCTTATTTATACCAATGGGTTCCATTCTCTCTTGTTTCAAAATGAAAAACAAATTTTTAAAAATTCAGTTGAAAGTTGAATCATGTTAACTTAAAAAAATCCCAACTTGTTATGCTTGCTTCCCCACACATGGCTAGCCCTAGACATTAAAGGAGGGAAGATATACAATAAAATTAATAAATATTAGAATCCCTTAAGTAGCATTCATTAATTACCAGGCACTGTTTTAAGAACCTGGCATGTATTAACTCAAACCTTTACACTAACCCTAAAGGGGTTTGCTATCAGGCCCACTTTATAGTTGAACACAACAAAGAGGTTAAGTAAGTGTCCCGAGGATAAATAGCTGGTAGGTGAACCTAGAACCTATGCTCCTAAATCACTGTACCACATTAATGCTCAGGAAGGTAGCATCATCAGGAAAGAACTTTAAGTATGGGAGATCAGTGAAATGGGGGGGGAGAATGAATATTAGCATTCCAGAAAATCCCGGAGAGATAACACAGCACATGAAAGTAGGGCCGTTAAAATCAGTTTGTTCCAATGCAGGTGGGCATGTGCATAATAACCAGGGGATTAGTAACAATTATTATGAAAAGCTGAATTCCAAGTTGACAGAGCTTCTCATCACACAGCGAAGGGCATGGTCTAACATGAAGTGTGTCTAGTGCTGTGTTTTGCCTACTCCAGGAGGCTCTCCAGGGTCTTTTTATCTGGCTCTTTATCCCTAAATCTGCCTATGATGTGGCTCTCGTTCCTGTTTACTGAGGTTTGATAACTTGGCTACCTGTCTATCTAAAATTGGCCCCAGTTTTTCTCTTGGGTTCGGCCACTAGGAGGGCCCTGTGACCGGCTTGCTGTAGTCCAGGGACCTTCCACTTCACCCCAGACTCCTAGGACCCCAGCTGATGTGCAGGCCACCAGATTTGCTTTCAACTAAGATGAGATAAAGAATGCCACCAGATTTTCTTCTATAGACAACAGAATATGAAGTGCTGGAGTGGGTGCCTCTAAAGATCCTTTCTTGCTCTAATGATGAACACTTTTGTTTCAGTGTGCAAATGGTTTCATAATTTAAGTTAACAGTGCTTTTGACAATCTGTAATAAATACGATAAAAGTATAAGTCATTCTGGGTGTGTTAGCTCATTAAAACAAATGCTTGCTAGATTCTGGAGCAAGCATTTGAAAACACGGTACTAACTCATGTAAATTGCCATAACAAATGTGCTTTAGGACCAATAAAGTGTGTCCTGACTCATTAAAAGTCAGATTCAATATCTCCCTGTTGGTTCCCAAGAAAAGTTGAGCGGAGATGGGTGGAAAAGAAATTGCTACCTGAATTTTCCCAACCTTCAGGCATTCTGATTAGCATGCATGATTTGGCTACTGTCTTTTGTGACTCTATGCAACTTCCATATTACCTTCATGTTTTTCATACTGCAAGCTCTGGAAACGCCTCAGAGTTCAACATGTTCTTCCTGCCAACACCTGTTGTGAAGTCTTCGGATGTATGCAGACTCTCCAAGGCTCCTTCTGGCTCACACACACACAAAAAGTGCTTTGCTGAGCTCAGAAGGGTGCTACCAGATTAAACTCAGCACAGGTGAGTGGCAGTGGAGCCAGTCCAAAGGACAAACAAGCATATCTTCTGCCTTAGAAACACCCAGGAACCACAGGCATAAATAAGCAATAAAGCTGCACTGAGGGGAGGCAAGCTCATGTTTTATAATGTATTTATGTCTTAAACAGCATCTGAGATTCTAGGCACAGTCCAAATTGCAGCTGTTGGGGTTTGCCAGGAAAGAAAGCACCTCCCCTAATACTTAGTAAAATATAATTTGGGATTATAGGAATGACTTTGGAAGAGGTTAGATACGTTGAAATATACCTTTGTTGTTCTTTTTGCTCCAAGGTTTTGCTGTTTAATTGTGTTTTATAAAAACTGTTGAAGAACAAAAGATTGAAGGATTTGTTGAACAGAGTCACAAGATTTTGAAACATGCACATTTCTAGACCTCAGTTGTTTGTTGAAGGTCTCTCACCTTTTATATTTTCACAGTTTATAGAGTTGACCTTTCCTATTGTGTCCAATATGGATGAAGTCAATGTCAATATCTGTGAAGTACTTTAAAGTCTAATGTATAAGTTGATGAGCATTATTTGATGAATCCTCATGACTGAAAAAACACTGAGAGAGCCTGTTTTCCAATTTACAAGTGAGAAAAATAATACTTAGGGTAGTTAAGGCAATTGCCCAATATCTTACAGCAAGCAAGTGGCAGACATGGACACTAAACACATGCCTTCTAATTTTAAGTGTTGTGCTTGGCTTATTCCATTAAAATGCTATGGTGTTTTTTTTGCTAAGGAGTGTTTTGGCTATTCATGGTCGTTTGTGTTTCCAAATGAATTCCTGTATTGACATTTCCAAGTCTGAGTAGTATGATATTGATAACTTAATGGGTATTGCATTGAATCTATAGATTGCCTTTGGTAGGATGGACATCGTAACAATGTTGATTCTTCCTATCCATGAGCATGGATATTTTTCCATTTGTTTGTGTCTTCTTGAATTTCTTTGAGCAGTGTTTTGTAGTTCTCATTGTAAAAGGTCTTTCACTTTTCTGGTTAGGAAGATGCCGAGGTATTTCATTTTTGAGTGTGCATGTGTGGCTATTGTGAATGGGATTGTGCTTTTAATTTGAGTCTCTGCCTGATTGTTGTTGGTGTATAGGAGTGCAACTGTCTTTTGTACATATATTTTGTACCCTGAGACTTTGCCAAAGTCCTTTATCAGGGCAAGCAGGTGTTTGACAGATTCTCTTGGATTTTCAGGGTATAGGATCATATCATCAGCAAAGAGGGATAACTTGACTTCCTCTTTTCCTATTTGGATACCCCAGATTTCCTTCTCTTGTCTAATTACCTGAGCTAGGACTTCAAACACAATGTTGAACAAGAGGGATGAGAGTGGGCACCCTTGTCTTGTTCCAGTTTTCAGGGGAAATGTTTCCAATTTCTGACCATTTAGCAATATGTTAGCTGTGGGCTTATTGTAGATGGCACTTACTATTTTGAGGTATGTTCCTTCTATTCCAGGTGTTTGAGGGTTTTTATCAAGAAGGGCTGCTGAATTTTATCAAGAGTTTTTTCTTTATCTAATGATATAATCATGTGGTTCTTTTTTTTACATCTGTTGATGTATTTAATTACATTTATGGTCTTGCGAATGTTGAATCAGCCTTGCATCTTGGGAATGAAACCTATTTGGTCATGGTGGATAATTTTTGAGATGTGTTTTTGGATCCAATTTGCTAGAATCTTGTTGAGAATTTTTGCATCTATATTCATAAGGGATATTGGCCTGTAGTTCTCTTTTTTTGTTGGAACTTTATCTGGATTGGGTATTAGTGTGATGTTAGCTTTGTAAAATGATTTGGGGAGAATTCCATCTTTTTCAATTACCTGAAATACTTTCAATAGAATTGGTATCAGCTCACACTTCCTGACTTCAAACTTTACTATAAGACTGCAGTATTCAAAACAACCATATTGGTACAAGAACACGCATATAGACCAATGTAACAGGATAGAGATTCTGGAAGCAAAGCCCCAATTTCACAACCAACTCATCTTTGATAAAGCCTCCAGCAACAACCACTGGGTAGAGGAGAACCTATCCAGTAAATGGTGCTGGGAAAACTGACTGATCACATGCAGAAGATTGAAATAGGACCCTACATATCACCATACACAAAAATTAACTCTAAATGGATCAAAGACCTAAATATAAAACTTCAAACTATAAGAATCTTAGAAAACACAGGAGACACCCTTATGGAAATTGGAACTGGCAGCTAATTCCTGATCAGAACCCTAAATGCCCATATCTTAAGAAATAAGATAGACAAGTGGGACCTTATCAAACTAACAAGTTTCTGCAAAGCAAATGAAACCATCAAAAAAGCAGGAAGACACCCCACAGAATGGGAAAAGAATTGCCTACTGCATATCTGACAAAGGCCTAACATCTAGGATCTACAAGGATTTCAAATGTGCTGAAAGGAAAAAAACAAGCAATCCCATTAAAAAGTGGGCAAAAGACATGAATAGACACTTCTCAAAAGAAGATAAATGGGTAGTCAACAGACACATGAAAAAGTGCTCAGCCTCACTCATCATCAGAGAAATGCAAATCAAAATCACTTTGAGAATGGCCAGTAAGAATGGGCGTGATTAATAAAACAAACAACAACAGATGCGGCAAAAAAGGAACACTTCTACACTGCTACTGGGAATGCAAACTAGTGCAACCTCTTTGGAAGACAGTGTGGCGATTTCTGAAAGAACTAGAAATTGACCTTCCATATGACCCAGCAATTCCCCTTTTGGGAATATACCTGGAGGAACTCAAATCATTCTACAAAAAAGATACCTGAACTCATATGTTTGTTGCATCTCTGTTCACAATAGCTGCCCATCATAGTTGGACTGCATAAAAAAAAGTGGTACATATATACAATGAAATATTATGTAGCCATAAATAAGGACAAACACATGGACTTTGCAGCAACTTGGATGGATTTGGAGTCAATCATATTCAGTGATCTATCATAGAAACAAAGAAGAGAGTACCATATGTTCTCACTCATAAGCAAACCTTGAACAATTATAATAAAGGGATTGACAGTAGTGGAAAACTGTCAGG
The DNA here is from genome assembly GCF_000164805.1 of Carlito syrichta. Classification (NCBI taxonomy): domain Eukaryota; kingdom Metazoa; phylum Chordata; class Mammalia; order Primates; family Tarsiidae; genus Carlito; species Carlito syrichta. The sequence goes on along the minus strand of NW_007231754.1, from coordinate 187,990 downwards.
GGAGGGAGGTAGGATGGGCAGTTGAGGGAAACTGCTGGAGGGGGGAGGGCACACCTCATCAACAAGGGTACCTACATTATCAAAGTTTGTATACCTTACCCTGAATTGTACCCCACATCTTTAAAAATAATAGTAAAAAATGCTGTGGTGTGAGAGGCATTTCCTCTTTCCTTTGGTACTTCTACCTCCTGTATTCTCATCTTTTCTTGGGAGTAAACTTTGATGAGCAGAACCTGTTCATACTGGCACTGGCTTATGTCTTTTTTTTTCAGAAGACAGATACATACCAAATGACAGTTTACAAACAACCAATTTTGATGCCTAATTGATGCAGAATTGAAAATGAATCTAGGAGAATAAAGGGAGCTATAAGATTGAGTTAATCAGTCGAGATGTTTTGTTGAATGCCTAGTCTATGCCAGGCATCTAGTATCTGCCTTTTAGAGTATTTGGAGAAACCTGATTTTTTTTTTTGAGTTGGAGTCTCACTCGGTCACCCAGGCTGGAGTGCAGTGGCCGCTCCCGGCCACCGCAGCCTCGACCTGCTGGGCTTCGGCGATCCTTCCGCCTCAGCCTTCCGAGTAGCTAGAATTACAGGCATGCGCTACCACACCCGGTTGATTTTTTGATTTATCGTAGAGATGAGGTCTCGCTGCCCAGGCCGGTCTCGAACCCGCGGGCTCAGGCAATCCACTCACCTCAGCCTCCCAAAGGTGCGGGATTACAGGCTGAGCCACCAAGCCTGACTGAAACCTGATTTTTATAATCATATTGTTTCACTCATCTATACATCCAATCATTAATCAGTGTTAGATAATTTAGGTGCTAAATCATATGGTATAGTAACTCCCTTTAAAGAAAGACATTAAAGAGAAAAAAAAAACCTTATTAAAGAAAGCAAACAAAACCCCTCTGAGTTTAGGTTATTCAAATTAAGGCTAAGGACTGTCTGCTTGAAAGCATACCAGCTCTGTTCACATTTTATCTTCTTAGTAGAAGTCAACTACTCACTCAATATATTTATATCCACAACATATGTTGAGTTTGTATAATGACCAGAGCTAAGAATGACCTAGTATGTTGGACTGCCACCTTGCATTTTTATCCTATATTTCATGCCAATGAGTATAGGTGCCCTCCAGTACATTTCTTCAAGACTTTTTCTTTTATTCCTGAATCTCAGACAAAAAGGAAAAGTTTAAACCATCACTTTAGAAGCTTTTAAAAAAATGTGTATTGCTATTATTTCTGGTTAAGACATAGCTATCAGCCTGTACCAGTACACCTATTTGATATAATTCAATACTTTAAAAATATACTTCATAAAAAGCAGATTTAAAATTAACTGCAGCAAGCCAAGTTAAAAAATATTCTGCCAAGATTTATTTGCATTTATTTTATTTCGTTTTTTTATTAGAATTATACTTCAAATTCACCCTTCAATTTCTAAGAGATTATATAAAATAAGTATGTAGTGGTCTTAGTTAAACAAGAAATGAACACAATTGTGTAAATGCATTATTATAAAAATAATATACTAAGCATCTAGGAGACAAATAGAAAAAGCTGTTTTCTGGGATAAGTACCAGGCATAAAGTACATATGCACTATTAATTCATTTACCTTCCCAACCATTCTTTAAGATAAGCAGCACTGTTGCCCTATCTTATAGCCTGACCATCTAGGCATGTAGAAATTATGAAATGTATTCAAGGATACTGAGCTAGTCGGTGTCAGAATGAGGATTTAGGAATTCAAAAGCAGGTTGTCAGAATCTGGCTGTTTCCATTCTCATTAAGGAATCTTGGGGCCATGGGGATTTTCCATTCACCTAATAAAAAGACGCTTTCACTTCCTTTTCCCTTAGCTTTTTTCCTCAACAAGGAATAAAACATTCAGAGCCCGTTTAAAATACACTAGTTATCAAACTAAGCTACTAGCTTCCTTGTGTCTAGAAAAGTGTAAAAACAGACATTTCAAAGAGTGAATGAATTGAAATGTGAGAGTTAGTGGGTCCATGGACATGACCCTGGACATGACCAGTTTGAAGTACAAAATGAATTATTGGGTACAGGAGCAGTACATCTGTGCTCAAGTTAAACTAAAGTGATGAGGGACAGGAAAAGGCAGATGAAGTGAACAGTGGACTAAAGGATATGAGGGCTACACTCCTCTAGGAAGCACTGGCCTCAGAAGGTGTTGATACATTGTATCAATGTATCAATGGTAAATTGCTAATCTCCAACAAAACTTGGACTTCAATGTACTATGAATTTGCTTCTATTATTTGATGTAGCAAGCCTCCTGAAAGTGATTTGTCTCTTCTGCTTATAGAATTTTGGACTTCCTAGGAAATTATCTCCTGACTTTGTTACTTGTCAGGTGTATTAATTTTCTAGGGATGCTGTAACAAAGTACCACAAATTTAGTGACCTGAAACTGCAGAAATGTATTATCTCCCAGTTCTGGAGACTAGAAGTTAGATATCAAGATGTTGTTAGGGCTGGTTCCTTCTTGAAAGTCCGAGGGAGAATCTGCTCCAGGCTTTTCCCCTAGTTTTTAGTGACTGTGAGTGATGTGTTCCTTGGTTTGCAGATGTCATCGCTTCAACCTCTGACTCCATCTGCGCGCGATCTTCCCTCAGTGTGTCTGTAAGTCTTTGTATCTTCACACTATTCTTCCTGTGTGTCTGTGTTCAAAGTTTTCTCTTCTTAGAAGGAAACTATCGTATTAAATTAAGGTTTAACCTAATGACCTCATATTAACCTGATTAAATCTGCAAAATCCTGCTTCCAAGTAAGGTCACCTTTACAGGTACTGGAGGTTAGACTTCAACATACCTTTTTTTGGGGAGAACACAATTCAACTCATGGCAGCAGAGTTAGTGGATGTGACATTTGATGTCCCATCACATGCTGGTTTCTCATATTTTATAGCCAAGAAAATCAAGTCTTAGGATTTTCAAGCGTCAGGTTTTATTGGCATGATTTGATTCCAGGCCCAAGTCCAAATCAATTTCTTCCTACTATCCAATTCTGGCAAACTTCTTTCTAACTAATGCTAATGGGAACCCATAAAATGCCATGATAAAATAAATGCTTCAGGGAATGGGGCTAAGGAAGATGAGGATAAGGGTCACAATCTTTCCTATTTGTGTCTATGGTACTTTTTACACTGTGTGGTACTGAGTAGGCACATTTGATGGCTATTATTTCATTGCAGAAAATCACAGAAATTCTCAAGGGTGCTGTAGCAATCAAGGATTGTCTTTGGTAATTCAAATACCTCATCGCTATTTTTCACACTCTTCTTCCGGTGCACTGTATAGCACACTAATCTGAAAATTGAATTCGAGATTCAATTTCTCACCAGCAGTCTGCCTTTGATTTATCACTTAATAGAAAGGTCTATTGGACACCTTATTTTTATCTTTTCAAGCACTACTTTAGAGTATAAGCTTTAGAACCAGAGTGGTCTGGTTTCAAATTCCAGGTGCTTCTCTTACCTATCTTTGTAGTCTTGGGAATCAACCTCTCTGAACCTCAGTTTCTTCATCCGTAAAGATAGACACCACCTGTGAGAATTAAATGAGCCGATCTATGCAAAATGTTAAAAAAAATACAATCTGGTAAATAGTACACCACAAGAAATGTGTCATGTTGTCCTCATTGTATTCCGTGGACTAGACCTGACACTTTGTATGGGATTTTGTATTTAATGTTCATATGCTTTATGAGATAGTTACTACATTGATTCCCATTTTACAGATGGGAAATCTGACACAGAGGATCTATCTAGAGCAAACATTCATAGCTTCATGAGGGAAAGGGAAGGGATAGGGTAGGTGTGGCCTAAGCCTGTCTAACTCTAAAGTCTTGTAATTTGCCCCCATCCTGTTTAATATGTTGCATTACTTTAAGGAGTACAAGCCGGACTTGGTGGCCCAGCCTGTAATCCTGCGCCTTTGGGAGGCTGAGGTGAGTGGATTGTCTGAGCCCGTGGGTTCGAGACCCGCCTGGGCAACTTGGATAGACCTCATCTCTACAATAAATCAAAAATCAGCCAGGCGAGGTAGTGTGCGCCTGTAGTTCCAGCTACCTGGAAGGCTGAGGCGGAAGGATCACCGGAGCCCAGCAGGTCGAGGCTGCGGTGGCCGGGAGCGGCCACTGCACTCCAGTCTGGGCGACAGAGTGAGACTCCAACTCAAAAAAAAAACTTTAAGGAGTACAAGGAAACATATTTTATCTTCATATCCAATACAAAAAAAAAAACACCTGAATCTAACTTCTCAGTGTTTGTTTAGATATCGAACCCTCAGGTACTATTGAAATAAAAACTGATACACGAAGAAAACAACCCGGTTTTTCTAGCAGGTAGTTAACATGGCTAGAAAACCCCCTATGTCTCACTCCCACCCTGGTTCATGCCCTTCACATGACACTATCATGACTCTCATGGCTCCTCTTTGGTTAAAAAGATGGGCCTTTGGGATAACCACACACATGTAGAAACAGCAAAGTCCCAAGTGAAGTATAGTTTAGTTTCAGTTACAAGGAGATTTTAAGCAATTCATCAAAGAGCAATAGACATACAGTAACCAAAAAACAAGTGGGGAAAGTAGAATAAGGAATCAGATGATGAGTGAGCTACCCAATACAAATGCAGCAAATGGATAACACTTACTCAAATCCAAAAAGGGATTGAAAGGCCAGACTATAAAGTGCTGATGAGGAGGAGAGGCTACAGAAATAAAAGGGGGCTCTAGAGGATGCCATTTATGAATGACTTCTGACTTGGCTCCTCAGAGGTCTCCTCTGTGGTTCATAAAGTAATAGAGCTCATCTCAGGGTACCAAATCACTTATTAATGGGTCAAGGGCATTCTCAAGAATCTCACTTTCAATATTCAGCTGCTAGTGTCTGAATGCTTCCCCAAATTTGTATATTTTAAACTTAACCCCAATGCAACAGTGTTGGGAGGTGAGGCCCAAGTGGGAGTGTTTAGGTCATGAGGATTCCTTCATCATGAATAAATACCACTCTAAAAAGGGTTTGTGGGAGCGGTTCTACTCTTTCTGCCTTATGAAAACACAATGCTTATCTGCTTGTCTTTTACCTTCTACCATGTGATGCAGCAAGAAGACCCTTACCAGACACCAGATGCTGGTGCTTTGTCTTGGACTTTCTGACCTCCAGAACTGTGGGGAATAAACAGATTTTAAAATATATTACCCAGTCTCAAGTATTCTGTTGTAGCAGCACAAGATGTACTGTGGCACCAGTTTTTTCCTACCCACCTGTCTGACCACCCTGGAGAGACGATCAACATGAGACCAAATGCACTCTCCTTGAGGATGCTACAAAACATAAACATCTACAATGTATGAACTTACCTTCCCATAAGAAATTAGAGCATTTTGGTTTAATCTACAAGCTGAGCTCAATTATTATAGAGGAAAGGACAGTGGGGGAAAAAAGATACATGAAATGAATGTGAGTCACAGGAGTACACTAGTAGACTCAGTTTCTTTTTTTATTTTAGAGAAGTGAGGTACAATTCAGGATTAGGTATACAAGTGGTCATCATACAGGAAAAGTTTGGGCCTCCCATTGGTACCCACTTTGCCTGGTTTGAGATCAGGTACCCTTATTGATGATGTGTTCCACCCCCCTAGCAGAGATTGCCAATCTCTTTCTTACCATAAATATTTCTTATAATAAATGTTCAGGGTCTGCTTATGAATGAAAACGTGGTACTCTGTTCTTTGTTTCTGTGACAGATCACTGAGTATGATAGACTCTAAATCCATCCAAGTTGCTGTAAAGTTCATATGCTTGTCCTTCTTTATCACTGCATAATATTCCATTGTGTATATGTAACACATTTTTATTATCCAGTCCAATTTTGATGGACAGCATGGTTGGTTCCATGTTTTTGCTATTTTGAATAGTGCTGCAATAAACATGTGTGTGCCAGTATCTTTTTTGTGGAATGATTTGAGTTCCTCTGAGTATATTTCCAGTCGGGGAATTGCTGTGTCATATGGAAGGCCAATATCTAATTCTTTTAGAAATCATCACTATTTTCCAAAGAGGTTACACTAGTTTGCATTCTCACCAGCAATGTAGAAGCATTCCTTTTTCTCCACATCCTCACCAACAACTATTGTTGTTTGTTCTATTAATGATAGCCATTCTTACTGGGGTTAGGTGATATCTCATTGTGGTTCTGATTTGCATTTCTATGATGATTAGAGGCTGAGCACTTTTTTATATGTCTGTTGGTTGCCATACTTCTTTTGAGAAGTATGTATTCATGTCTTTTGCTCACTTTTTAATGGAGCTGTATGTTTTTTGTTTTTTGTTTTTTTGATTTTTCCCTTTTGGCACTATGAGTTCCTTATAGACCCTGGATGTTAGGCCTTTGTCAAATATACAGCTGGCAAATATTATTTCCTATTCTCTGGGTTGTCTCCCTACTCTCTTGATTTCTTTTGCTTTTCAGAAACTTATCAGTTTAATGAGGTCCCACTTGTCTATCTTATCTCTTATGGCATGGGCACTTGGGGTTTTGTTCAGGAATTGGTTGCCACTTCCAATTTCCATGAGGGTGTCTCCCGCATTTTCTAAGGTTTTCATAGTTTGAGATTTTATGTTTAAGTCTTTGATGCATTTAGAATTAATTTTTTTGTGTATGGTGATAGGTAGGGGTCCTGTTTCAATCTTCTGCATGTGGTCAGCCAGTTTTCCCAGCACCAGTGGTTGTTGGTAGAAACTTTGTTGAAGATGAGTTGGTTGAGAAATTGAGGTTTTGCTTTTGGAATCTCTATCCTGTTCCATTGGTTCTTATACCTATTCTTGTGTCAATACCAGGCTGCTTTGATTATTGTAGCTTTATAGTATTGTAGCCTTAAAGTAAAGTTCAAAGTCTGGAAGTGTGCTACCTACCAATTTTGTTTCTTTTGCTAAGGATTGTTTTGGCCATTTGTGGCCATTTATGTTTTCATGTGAATTTCTGCATTGTCATTCCCAGGTCTAAGAAGGATGATGTTCGTAATTTAACGGGTATTTTGTTGAATCTGTAGATTGTCTTGGGTAGGGTGGACATCTTAGCAATGTTGATTCTTCCTATCCATGAGCATGAAATATTTTTCCATCTGTTTGTGTCTTCTTGGATTTCTTTGGGAAGTGTTTTGTAGTTTTCACTATAAAGGTCTTCTCTGGTTAGGATGACGCCAAAGTATTTCATTTTTGTATGTGGCTATTGTGAATGAGATTATGTTTTTATTTGGTTCTCGGCCTAATTGTTGTTGGTGTATAAAAATGCAACTGTCTTTTGTTCATTTATTTTGTACCCTGAAACATTGGGGGTCCTTTATTTGTGAAAGCAGATTTTTGACAGATTCTCTTGGGTTTTCAAGGTATTAGGATCATATTGTCAGCAAAAGGTGATAACTTAATTTCCTCGTTACCTATTTGGATACCCCTGATTTCATTCTCTTGTCTAATTGCTCGAGCTAAGGCTTCCAACAATGTTGACCAAGAGAGGTCAGAGTGAGTAGTCTTGTCTTGTTCCAGCTTTCAGGTGAATGTTTCCAATTTCTGTTCATTTAGCAATATGCTGTCTATGGGTTTATCGTAGATAGTTATGGGTTTATTGTAGATTGTGCTTACTATTTTGAGGTATGTTCCCTGTATGCCTAGGTGTTTGAGGGTTTTTATTAAGGAGGGATGCTGGATTTTATCAAAAGCTTTTTCTGCATCTAATCATATTCAAGTGATTTTTGTTTTTGTACGTGTTGATGTATTTAATTGCATTTATGGTCTTGTGGATATTGAAGAAGTCCTGCATCCTGGGGATGAAGTCTACTTGGTCATGGTGGATGATTTTTGAGATGTGCTGTTGGATCCAATTTGCTAGAATCTTGTTGAGGATTTTTGCATCTATGTTCATTAGGGATATTGGGCAGTAGTTCTTTTTTTTGTTGAATCTTTACCCAGTTTGCATATCAATATATCAGTGTGATGTTCGTTTCATACAATGATTTGGGGAGAATTCTATCTTTCTCAATTGCCCGAAATACTTTCAATAGAATTGGTATCAGCTCCTCCTTGTATGTTTTGTAGAATTCCACTGTTAAGCCTTCTGGTCCAGGGCTTTCTTTTAAAGATAGTTTTCTTATGATGGAATCAAAATCCTGGGTTGTTATTGGTCTGCTTAGTCTCTCAGTGTCTTCTTGTTTCAAGCTAGGGAGGTTTTGTGTTATCAGAAAGTCCTCCATTTCATTTAAATTATCCAGTTTATTTCAAAACTGGTGTGCATAGAAACCTCTGATAATCTTTTATATTTCTATAGGGTCAGTTGTGGTTGATCTTTTGCATTTCTGATTGTGACTATTTGGACTTTTTCTTTCTTTTTCTTGGTCATTCTACCTAGGAGGTGCATCAATCCTGTTTATTCTTTTAAAGAAGGAGCTTTTGGTTTTGTTGATTTTTTCTAGGATACTTTTGTCTTCTATTTCCTGTATTGGGGCTTTTACTTTGGTGACCTGGATTTTTCTGCTAAAGTTCAGGTTTTGATGGTCTTGTCTTTCTGGCTCCCTTAGGTGATTTGTTAGACTATAACGTGTGATCTTTCCATTTCCATGATGTGTATTCATAGAGATATAAATTCTCCTCTTAGAACTGTTTACATGGCACTCCAGAGGTTTTGGTAGGCTATTTCTTCATTTTCATTTGTTTGCAGGAATCTTTTAATTTCTTTTTTGATTTCTGTGTTGACCCAGTAGTTGTTCAGCATCATGCTATTTAGTGTCTACGTCTTTGTGGGTTTTGGGGGAATTTTGTTAGAGTTGATATTTATTTTTATTCCACTGTGGTCTGAGAAGGTGCATGGCAGTATTTTGATCTTATGAAATTTGTTTATGCTTGATTTATGGCCAAAGATGTACTCGATCTTGGAGAACATTCCATGAAGTGATGAGTAGAATGTACATTCTATGGTTGTTGAGTAGAGTATTCTGTAGGTATCTATTAAGTCAATTTGATCAAGCATCAAGTTGAGGTTCCAGATCTCTTTGTTGATTTTCTGCCTCGATGATATACTTAGGATTGTTAGTGGGGTATTTAAGTCCCCAGTTATAATAGTGTTAGAGTCATTATCTTTTAAAACAATTTACTTAGTAGCTGCTTTATAAATGCTGGTGTTCCTGTGTTGGGTTCATATGTGTTTAGGATGGATATTTCTTGTTGATGGATTGAAACTTTTATCATTATGTAGTGTCCTGTATTTTTTTAAATTTTTGATAGCTTAAATGTTGTTTTGTCTGATATTAAGATTGTGACTCCTGCCTTCTTTTCTGACCATTCACTTGGAAACTCATTTTCCATCCTCTATCTTTGTGTCTTGTGTGCATCCTTTGTGGTGAGATGAGTTTCTTGGATGCAGCACATTATTGGATCATGGGTTTTTTTATCCAGTTTGCCATTCTGTGTCTTTTCAGTTGTGTATTTAGTCCACTGATGTTCAAGCTGATTGTTGAAATGTGATTGTTTCCCCATGATGAGGTTCTTGAAAGGATGGACTGAAATAAAAGTCACTTTGTTTTGTTCCTACATCTTAACACAGTAATGAAAAAGTAGAAGCTGTGTTCTGAAGGAATGCATACTCTAGATAAAGATTAACTTTGCTGACTTTGCCTTTTTCAGAAACCCAGATCCCTCAAATATGACCAGTATCTGCCTGTTGTAATCATAAAGCAGACCTCCTCTTCCTAAAGGTCTACAAATCATTCACCCAGTGAGGTATCTGTGCTTCAGGCCTTGAGGTATTATTAATAGTTTACTGTGACTGGCCTCTATCCACCTCCTGGAGTTATGAGATATCAGGGCCTGGTGATGTCAAGACACAAAACTTGTGATTTCTGTTATCTACATCAAAAAGTGCAACTCTAAACATTCTCCTTGACCCAAACTCCTCTCCAAGAGCTTTCAATATACCCGGTTTCCCAGCCTTCAATGCCATGCTCATATTAGAGTGCCAGCTCTCTTCCTGTCTATGGGGTGATCTTTTCTTAAATAAATCTTTTCCTTTTTTCATCTCTTGGTGTGTTTGCAAATCTTTGTATTACTCAGATCTCTGGTTACAGGCATGCAACTCCAGCACGCCAGCTCAGGTGGTGCCATGCCCCCTGATCCGCCCCCACTCCCCGCCACATCCTGCATTCCCAACAGTTCTTATTAAAATTTTTGTTTGTTTGTTTGTGTTCTTTTAACTTTTGGGTTGATGTATGTGTGTGTTTTCAAGTTTTCAGTTGCTATGTACTCTCCATTAATTCTGTGTTCTGCTGTTCTCATGGGAAGTGCATGGTCATTCTTTTTTTTCCTCTCTTTTTTCTGTGTTTAATCCCTTTTTCACCATCTCCTGCATAGTTGATCTGGAAGCTGCATACTCTCTTGGGGATTAGATGTCTGGGAAAATTTTTAATTGTTCATTGCTGATGAAACTGAGTTTGGCTGACTAGGAGATTCTTGATTGAAATTGTTTATCTTTAAGGACTTTAAAGATTGACTTCCAGTCCCTTCTAGCTTGTAGTGTTTCTGCTGATAGTCTCTTGCTATTCTGATTGTTTTTCCCTGGTAGGTAGTCTGATCTTTCTTTCTTGCTGCCTTTAGGATTTTTTCTTTTGTTTCTACTTTGTATAGCCGAATTACTATGTGTCATTTGATGCCTTACAGCATTGTCTGTATCTCTTGTGTTTGCATTGTCACATCTCTGATCTTGGAAAACCTTCTGGAATACTTGCTCCAAGATGTTCTCCAATTCCATTTCTTCTTCTGGGATACCAATCAGGCATAGGTTCAGTCTCTAGATATAATCACACATCTCTTGGAGACTTTTTTCTCACTTTTTAAGTATTTTTTCTTTTCTTTTTTTTCTGAGATTCTTTCTTCTGCTTAATTCTGCTTTCCATTCTTGTCATCTTGTTATTTAGATCTTGGATAAAACTTTTTATGGCCCAAATCTTTTATGAGTTACTTCCGTGTTGCATATTATCTTTCTTGAGTCTTATTTACTTTTTCCATCCATTCCCTAAACCCTGTTGCATTCTGGGGCCAGTCGTTGGTGACTTCTATTGTTTGACTCTGAGGTCAGGTGTTTTCTGTTTGGTACACTGGGAGTTACCTGTGTTCTTCCATTGATTTTTCCTCATTTGTGACAGACTGCTCTCTTCTCTCTTTAGTTTTGTTATTCAGTGGCAATGGGATAGGCTATCACTTCTGATGTTTGCTCTGCCCGCTATTCTTCCCTGATCAGGGCTATGAATTTGCCCTCTTTTGAAACAGGGTTGTGGGTAGAAAACTTTGCCATATCTTTTATTTTTGAGAGTCAAATAAGGTGGAAGATGGGGAGCTAGGATTCAGAAACTCCTTGCAAATTACAATGTTCACTGATTGTGGTATGGATTCCCTGAGACCCACTCCCTACCACTACTCTATATGATGATGTATGAGTATGTGTGTGTACCCCCTGAGTCCATGATATAGTCATAGCAATGAGGAGAATGGAGAAAAGAAGAATGAAATAAGATGGACAAACTTTTAAAAACACACACAAAAACACAGAAAAACAAAAGCAGAAACTGGAGCAAAAAATAATTAAACACACACACACACACACACACACACACACACACACACACACACATCCCAAAGCAAACTGGAATAACAACAAAGCAAAACAAGCAACAACAACAACAAAAGCAGGAAAACCAGACACACACACACGTCCAAACCAAAATGAGAGAAGAAGAAAAAGAGAAAAACAAAGGAAAGAAAAAAAGGAATTCAAATCGAACCCTTGCACATGTATTCACACACATGTTAAATGAAAAAAAAGAGAAGAACAAAAAAAGCAAAAATGAAAACTGAACGTGAAAAGATGAACACTCAATCCTTCATGTATACTCATAAACAGAAAACAAAAATGAAAGAAGAACAAAAGAAGAAAGAAAAAATGAAAAAAATGGGTGGGAGAAATACAGATCAAACACTCATATTCATATTCATGCATAAAGGAAAACTACTTTAAAGTTATAAAACAAAGAAACAAAGAAAAACCCTACCCTCTTGGGGCAGTTTCTGTAAGTGTTCCTCTTGGCTGCCCCTCTACTGTCTCTTGCAGAGCTTCAGCTTCAATCACAGTCTCTCCAGTGTCCCCAGGAAAGGAGGAGGGTGCAGTGGGGTGGGGCTTCAGTCCTCCCCACCCACTCTAGTATGGTCAGGGGATTCTCCTCTGGTGGGGAGGTGCAGAATTGTTTCTTCCTCATGTACTGGCAGGAGGCACCTCAGCCAGGCTTATCTTGAATGGCGTCCTCCTATTGTGGCTGGTGTCCAGGCTCTGCTGGGTTAGTGCCTCTCAGTCATGTTCCAGCCATGTGGGTCTGACATTCAAAGGATTGCTGGGGTGGAGGGGGTTGAGTCACTCCCTGACTCGCCTTTCTTTGAAGGCCTTTCTCATCCTTTTCTGGCCACATCCTTTAACCTGCAGCTGAATCAGGGCAGGAGGTGGGGCATCTGAGACGCAGCACTCGTCCTGTCCCTCCAGAGTTTGTGCTTTCAGGATATTCCCTCTGAGTCATAATCAACCCCTGAGCAGTTAATCCACTGATCACAGAGATAGGGTCAGGTCTGCTGCTCCATGGTAAGCAAGCTGGAGCACATTCCTGCTCAGTTTTCAAGAGCGTGGCAGAGTGCCTCTTTTGTCTTCTTCAGTGGGGTTCTCCCTCTGGGCTCCCTTGCTTTGTTACCTCTGCAACTTTTGCTGCCAATGTCTGGTCAGGTACTGCAGTGGTGAGGTAGAGCATGGAGCTGGCTGTATCTCCCAGCAGCGTCTTCCTGAGAAGGACTTTGTTGATTTTTTTAAAATGGTGCCCAGCTTCTGTGCTTTGGGTAGTGCTAGGAACCAAGCAGAGCAGCCATGGCATCAGTCAGTTCACCAGGAGAACCCTGACCATTTGCTCCTGAGTCCCTACATTGTCAGCCACTAGCATGCCCACTTACTCACCAGCATGTACACAAAATATTCCATACCAGACTCAATTACTATTATCCCAAACATCAGGAGAGAGAGACCTCTGAATTTTGTAAAAGCTAGTTCACTGCAGGTTTTAATGGAGTAAGTGCTTCAGTCAGAGAATTTTCTGCAAGCTTTGGTCAATTTATTTGGAAAAAAGTTAAAAGACAATTTTGTTTATTTAATGTAGGTGGATGATTAAGTCAGGTAAAATTTTGAAAGAGGTTCACTGATCTGCTTTTTCTGATTAAGAAGTTTGATAAATCAGATAATTAAACAACCCAAATTTTTAAACATTTAATTACACTTTAGGTTGCTATGATAGAGATATGAATTTGCCTAACTTGATGCTGTAAAAGGACAATATATATTTCAATTCTGCTAATTTGTTTGAGAAATATAGCTACTCAAGAACTAACTGGACATGTGAATTGAGCAGATTGTGACTTGAGACTACACCTAATTCCCATTGCTAAACCACCCTGAAGTCAATGGAATCACAGATGTCAAAGAATTGTAAAGCTATTTGGTGGAAATAAAAATCTAATTCAGCAACAATTCATAGGTTTGATGGACATGAATCATGCCTTATGTTTTATGTCTGCTTTTAGATTTGAACTCACTGGATACACCTCAGTCATTTAGCATCTGTTCCATCTTTGAGTCTGAGTTTCCAGAAGACCTGATTCAACCATAAGCAAAATACAGTTGCCAAGAAGATGACAAGGAAGAAAAATGTGCAAAATGGTTGAAAACATCCCACAGACACCTTACAATTTGTAACTTTGTGAACAGATTCTAGAATATTGGGTCTTCTGTGAGAGGGTATTCCCTTTGGAAATGACTGAAAAGAAGACTTTGGGCCACATTCCATGATACAGGCTTGGAGTTAACATGGAGATGGTACTTCTCAAAATACACCATTTTTCAACAATTATATCCTTATTAAATTGTCAAAAAATTGATCAATGACTGACATTAGGCTCAAGAAGCACATTCTTCTAAAAATACAATTGATCAGGTTTATTTAGGCAGTTTTTGCATCTATCTAAGTAGTTATTAGTCTAATGCTTTTGAGGTTAAAAATCAAAATACCCTAAAGAGTTTAAATCAAGAGGGCTACCACTGTAAAAAAAAATGTAGATTTGTGGGAAAGCCCTAGAATTTTGTTGAACTGCCAAGACTTCTGACCATCACTACTGAAGAATTTCTAATGCTGATTGATCTCTGTGTGAGATTTTTCATGCCCACTATTGAGAGCTTCCAGATTATTTACATGTGGCAACAGAGTTGTGTTCTTGGCTTCACCACTCCCTCTGAGCTCCAAATTTGTTCTTTTTTCTCTTTGTTGCTGTTATTTGGTTTTAATTTGAGCAAGATCTCTGTTCTCTAGTCTGGTTCACGTTTCCTTTATCATGGACCAGACAAAACAAAATTGACTTGGTTTCCTAATAACCATAGAAAGTTCAAAACAAAACCCATTCGGAGGCCATGGCAAATATCTTAGACAATCACTGTGAATATGGCCAAGCGTTGTCATAAAAGTATGGCATCTCAAAGTAGAAAATCTGCATGGAGTTTGAAGACTTTGTTTTATTCTTTTATCAGTAATGTTATTTTAGCTGCTATAGCTCCAACCGAGTGAACTATAGCATTTTATCTAATATAAATACCTTTCTTTCTTTCTGAGTTGTGAAAGTCAATGATCACATTTCATCTCTAGCTCTCAGTGAGGTTAAGTTACCCAAGCAAGAAACATTTATAACTTCAAATGCTGAAGATTGTTGGAGGTGAAGAGTGATCATTCAGAAATAGTTTAATGACAGTTCAGAAATTAGACGCAGGGAGATAAAATTCTAAGTCTGAAATGTGTTCCAAAAAATAAAATAGCCATCTTGCATCCATCAGTATTTGTATGATAGGGTCTAGATGTATAATTGAAGAGTAAATGGATGAAAATCACTCTTAAAAATTAGCACAAGGCATGGCAGGAAACGAAAGAAAAGAGAAGCAAAGAATGTATTCTAATGAATATTGATAACAAGCCAAAAGGTGGGTGCAGTGTTTATTTTAGAGTTTTGCTGCTCATTGTGTCAAAGCTGTCACAGATTTAAGTACAGATTGAAGATCATTTTAACAGGGAAGGTATGTGAGACCAGCAGACATGCAGAAAATGTTGCTTGAAACTCAAGAGCCCAGAGTTTGAATGTAAACAGTTGTACTCCTCTGTGACTGCAGTTACATTGTAAAGCTCAGTGTCCCATCGGAAGAATGTAGGCATATCTCACATAGCTGTTCGACTGTCAAGCCATAGACAGAGCATTAGGAACAAACGGAACAAGGCAGGACTCTTGTCGCTCATTAACTCTCCTCTCTTTGCTGCTAATCCAGAATCAAATTTTTTGTCAACTCTAGAGTTCCATTTACTTGGCAGACACTGTCTGGACTCCTGGATGAAAAAGCTAAAAATATTGATTGACCTGATCTTGGTTAGATACCTATCCCTGAATAAATCATCACAGTCCAAAACTAGGTATTCTGATAAAAGAACGGTTCTCTTCCAATGGTAACCGTGTGGTGAGCAGTAGTACCTCCAAGAATCCTATCATGAAAGACAATCTTTTGAATAGGCAAAAATTCTTGCACATCATGCAATTGATCATGATTTCTCATTTTCTGTAACTGTATTAAGATCAGTGCACACTTTACCTCTTAGCTCTTACATAGGTCCTCAGGGTGTAAAGTGTGTGTTCTCTGTAAAGTTCATAAAGCAGAAATTCTGTCTGTCTTGTTCATTGTGTACCTCCCATCCATATTGGACTCTGATATTGTGGAATTACGATAAGTATGTGACATATGGATAAATAAATAATCAACTGACTTTATTCTATTTTTTCTAATATTTCATTCTTCTCTTGTGTCTTCCTACTTGCTAATATTTTATCTTACAGTTCTGTATGTAATTTTGAAATCTACCTCAATTTAAAATTAGGAAAGAAATTATTGGAATATTAAATCGCTATAAATAATACTCTAATCCATCTTTATTTAAGAACCATTGAGGGTTAAGATACAGGAAAAGTTTGGGGTAGACTATGATTTTAGTTTTATAGTCAAATTGTTGTGCGTATATTTTACTCCCGAATGACACAGACTTGTCAACTTAGCCATTGTCACAGATGGGCAACAGACCTCTCGTGGAAAGGGATGAGCTGATCCTTCTTAATTTATTCTCACATATTCATCATTTAGATAAATTATTACTCCTTTCTTGGTGTGATGGCCAATTTTATGTGTCAACTTGACTGAGCTGAGGGATGCCCAGATAACTCATGATAAATTATTTCTGGGTGTGTCTGTGTGAGTGTTTCGAGAAAAAAATTAACATTTGAATTAGAAGACTGAGTAAAGATGATCATCTCCCTCCTCCTCCCCACAGTGTGAGTGGGTATCCTCCAATCCCTTGAAGGCCTGAATATAACAGATTCTCTTTTTTTCTTAGCTGGGATATTCATCTTCTCCTACCCTCACACATCAGTACTCCTTGTTCTTGGACCTTCAGACTCAGATTAATTACCAGACTGGCTTTTCTGGTTTCTCCGGCTTGTGGATGGTAGATCATGAGAATTCTAAACCTTCATAATTTTGTGAGTCAGTTCTTACAACAAATCTTCTCTTACAGAGATATTCAGGGTTCCAAAGAAGGCTCTGGTTTTTTGAAGAACACTGACAAATACATCTGGAAAGCAGTTAGAAGAGATGCTAACACTCTTTGTCTAGTGTAAGTCCCTTCTTTAAGAAACCAAAGCTTATGGTGGTGAGGGTGGGGTATTTCTTAACAGGTATATGGGAAGAAATGGAGAAAGTGAGGGAGAAAGGAGACATTCTGCCAGGAAAAAAGTATTAAAACCAGGCAATGATCTGATTACTCCTTTAAGGTAGCAAGTCTAAATGTCAACACTCTTCCCCTTCTCCTATCCCATTTCAGCTACTGTTTCTTTTTCACTTGACTTCGACTTTCTATCCCAGTGTCTGAATATCAGTGCTCCCTTCCTAAGACAAATGACATTTAAAAATTATAGCCCAAACTAACCAAGATATCCAGTCTATCTATCATTTGCAGTTCAAACAGCCATTATTCCAATGTATCTGTAATTACAAAATAGCTCAAGGTCATCAGGATGAGAGAAAATCTATGGCCATCATTGGAAATTCATTCTGTGCATATGCAAACTTATAAACCTTTTTTTCATGAGCTGAAGCCTGGGAGAACAAATAGAAACCTAGAATTATGTCAACTCAATCACCAGCTATTCATTGACTTTTTACCCTGCATAAATCACGACTGATCTCAAAGAGAGTAAAATCAAGTTTGATTCTTGCAAGTATTTTTTAAAGGTATACAAGAGACAACCATGAGAAGATGTTCCAGGCTCAACTGTCAGATGAATGATATGACCAATAGGGGAGGATGGAGAAGGAAACAACAACAACAACAAAAACTACTTCCTTGTGCAAACATTTGACCTGTAATACAATGAGAATAAACAGGATCACTGGGATTTGTGGAGCATTGGAAAGAGCCCATTATTTTCTAAGTTCTGTAGATTCATTCTGAGTGATTTAAAAAGTTACATATAAAAGTTAATCAAGAATATGAGCAAATATCCAACAGACAGTATTTATTCTCTACTGACTTCTAAGTCTATGAAGAAATATATCTCCTAAGTAGTAAAAAGGGAAAAATTATATTAAACAAGAAATGAAAATAGCTACAAGTTAGAAATAAAAGTAACAGAAGATATGAAAGTATCACACTTCACATTGTGCTTCAGAATCTTTCTGAATATATAAATGAAATTCAGGTAAGTTGTTATTTTATTTTAATAAAAGTTGCTTTTCAGCTGAAATCTCTGAGATTCAGCAATTCACATCTGGAAATCAGTTATTACTTAAAGCAAGAGAAAATGACTCTTGAAAAGATGAAAGCAATAATATCAACTGACCTCTAGAGGGCTCCCTACAAACCAGATCTAGTTTGTGAAGACATACCCGACATCACGCAGGGCAGCATTTTTTTCAAAAGGGTGCTTGCTATACAGGGATTTAAAAAAAAAATTATTTGGACAGACTCATGCCTGACTTGCTTTTCCAAATGACAAATAAATCCTTGCTGATCTTCAGGTATAGTTTGGTAAGTTCCCAATACTAATTGGGGTTATTTGCCATCTCTTTGCTGCCAAGCAAGCTGTGAGCTAGTTCCTTGCCTGTCCATTTCCCACTGCACCCAGTACCAAGCAAGATGCTTGGCATGGAAGCAGGTGAATAAGAAATGTATGTTGATTGGAATTTGATCCTCTCTTAGCTCAGATGACGTTTAGAAAATGGTAATCATCATAAGATGAAGCTGAAAATAATAAAAATATATCTGACATTTTTGTAGCTTAAAATAATTAACACATACTCCCATGCACATTATCTTAATGAAACCTTAAAACATTAGTGAGTCAGATTTTTATTATCATTTACATTGATGAGATGACTGAATCCAAGGAACTGAATGCAATAAAGTAGAGATTCAAATTTAGTTCTTTTGATTTCAATCTCAACGACCTTTTCATTGACTCATTGCTAATTCTGATTATACAGATAATGAAGTGAAAAATCAGTAACCTTTCAATAAGTGTCCCCTGGTGGATAGAATCATAGAATGTAAGACACGGAGAAGGCATCAGACGTGATCTCAACTAATTAGTCGAAACCTTGGAAAACGGGTTGACTTATGAAGGGAATTAGGTAGTGGAGCTTTGATATATCACTCCTGGAAAGCTTCTCAAGCCAACTAAACAGGTGCCAGGTCAGAGGACAGATCCAGAAAGAAGACACATTTATTTTAGTTGACAAACTAAGAGTGATAAAAAGATTACTAGGATGGTACCTTAGCCACAAGATAAATCAGGTCAGAGTTGAACATCAAGCTTGGAGTGAGAAACCATCATGGAGGAGAAAGGATAGAGTGGACAAGATGAGATCTGGTGGGCACATTAGTTGACTGGTTTTAACTGCAAGTTCTAGTTTGGTCTTCATAGTGTTTCCATCTCGATGGCTCAGGGATTGCCATGGGATTCGATTCAAATGAGACAGAAGGAGAAAGAGGGGATAGACATTATGAATCTAAAAATGATTATCCTTTTCCCCCTACTCATCAACTAATACAAGGCAGTTAACTCTAGAATCATGGCCCAATAAATGTGTACTTTAATAAGTGGCTTATCTCTCGATTTGGAAATTAAGCTTTGGTTAGTGAGACTGTACATCAGTCAGGGTTCCTCAGAGAAACAGAACCAATAAGGGGGTGTGTGTGTGTGTGTGTGTGTAAAGAAAATTATTACAAGAGATTGACACAATTATGGAGGCTGGGACCCAGGAGAACTGGTAATGTAGTTCCAGTCTGATTTTGCGTCTGAAGATAGGGAAAACCAGTATCTATCAGTTCAAAACAGTAAGGCAGAAAGAAATAGTTATTTGCTATTCTGTCTTTATGCTATTCAAGCCTTCAGCAGATTAGATGAGGCTAACTCCCACTGGAAAGGGAAATCTGCTTTACACAGTCTACTGGTTAAAATGTTAATCTTATGCAGATACATCTAGAAATAATCTTTAACCAATGTCTGAGCACTTTGTGGCCTGGACAAGATGACACATAAAATTAACCATAACATGTTTCTAGGCAAAGCTATAAGGAAGGTAAAAGTTATTAAAGGCTGACATGGATGAAAGTTTATGGAAAAGAGAGGATGCAGCCATGAAGGTAGGTGATTCCAATCTTGCAATTTTGTGATGAAAAGGTCTTTGATAGCATTGAGAGCACAATAAAACACAGTGGTTAGAGCACAGACTGCTTGAGTTTGACTCTTGGGTCTATCACTCAGTAACTGTCCACTTAGAAAACTTTCTGTGTCTCAATTTCTCCTCTGTAAAACGGAGATAACACAGTACCTGTCCCACAGTTTGTAAATTTTAAAATAACGAAATAATTTATAGGTGATTCATTCAGGCCAGTGAACCCCACAAGATGCTGGGTATATTTATGGGAGAAGAATTTTGGTAGATAAGGCATTATGGAAAAGTCTATTAACTTGCATCAGTATAAAACTAGATTGACTGTCACACCCTTAGGGCAAGGGTATCTCTGCAGGACAGATCTGAGCTTTTGAGCATGATATTAAGACTATGCAATATGCGAGTGAATCATCTACCCAGATCATTTGTTTACCTCTCCAAATTACTATCCCAAATGGAGGAAGTTACCTGTTCTAATATCTGTTAATTCAGTAAATAGTTATTGAGCATCTAACCTATGCCACAGAATGTTCCAGGTATTGGGGTACAGCACATACAAGTTCTAAACACCAGGGAAGTTCCATTTTGGGGGGACTCACCTGAGTAGTTGTTAATGCTTATCTCTGTGCTTCCTAGCTGCTAGGTTTCTTTCTCCCAAATGATTAGGAGGCAGAAATGCAGGCTAGGTAGGAACCCAGGACGAGTGACTGGAAAATAGCTAATGGATTTCATTTATTTGCTGTCAGTAGGTAAACGTTAGGCCTTTCCACACACTTGTTCTTTTTAAATATTGTGTTTGAAAAATTGAGCTTCATCCTGGTTCCTGCTCCCATCCAGACATGAGAAGGAACACCTGAGGAGGACTCCAGACCCATTTACCCCACCAGTGGGTTGAGCCCTACCTCCTCTCAGCTGAGGTCTGCTTACAATAGTGCTGACTGATTTCTGCCCTTTGTTTCTGGTGTCCTGTCCTGAAAGCCTGCAACTAGTCCATAATACGCGATTGGATGGTACTTTCTCTGTCCCCATAAAACCCACCTGCACTCTGATGCTGCTGTGCCCTCCCAAAGTGACTGTCTCCTCGGGGTCCTTGTGGGATCTCACCGAAACCTTCTGTTCTTTGATAGTTGTGTCTTTCTCCAAAGGTTTCTTTGCTATATTCTGTGTCTGGCACATTAGCAAAGACCTAATAAATATTTGTAGAATGAAGTTGGATGGTGTCCTAGATGATCTTAGAAAGTATGTGAATGAGCAATTTGTATTTTAATAAGTTAATATTTTAAGAAAAGTAACTGGGATAGAGGAATAATTTTAAGGACAATGGAGCATATAAACTAAAAGTATTGATATTTATATGTTCATCTGTATTGATACTCTTCTCTAGCATAGTTAATAAATATTTTATTTTAAACATTTTACATGTTTAGAATTTTTAACTATTATATAAAAACTTCAGATGACATCATCATTGCTAAAGCTTTTTAAACATCTTATTTACTGTAA
The DNA here is from genome assembly GCF_000164805.1 of Carlito syrichta. Lineage (NCBI taxonomy): Eukaryota > Metazoa > Chordata > Mammalia > Primates > Tarsiidae > Carlito > Carlito syrichta. The sequence goes on along the minus strand of NW_007231754.1, from coordinate 166,570 downwards.
CAATTTTATAAAATGGTTTTTCAAGGTAAAAATAAATAAATAAAAAACACCTGCTTTTACAGTGGTATGAAACCAATCAAAGTTAGGGAAGCAGTGACTTGGTGGCTAACCACACAAGCTCTGTAGTTTAACTGACTGGGTTTTAATTCCAGCTTTAACACAAACCAATTAAATGGACTTGGGAAAGGGTGTGTCTTGTCTAGACCTCAGCTTCCTCACTTTAAAAGGGGACTGATAATTGTACCTACCTTATAAATTTGTTGTGATGAGTAAATGAAATATATAATCCATGTGAAATGCTACACCCTGTGACAGGCACTTGTGACTGTCCAGTAAATGGTAACTGTTATCCATCATTGCTCTAACAGCATAACTATAATCTTGTAATCTACTTAGCATTCTAACCACCGTTGAATGGAAGACTCAGCATGCTGCTTTATTCTCAAGGACTTGCATAGGTCTGGGTTTGCAGGTGTTAACAAATCTCATCAGTACACATACTTAGAGGAATATTGGACCCAGATAAAGAGACCAAGACCAAAGAAGTCAAGGAGAAACTGAGGCCTGGGCAGAAGTCCTGAGGCATAGCTAATGAGCACTTCTCCCAGGCAGTTGAGTGAGAAGACTAAGACCTCTTGGAGACCCACAAGACTTCTTTGCTTTGGCAGTTGATTTCAATTGATACACTTGATTTGGCTTTTCTGAATTACAAGTAGATGAGAGCTCAGTCCATATTACTCAATGCTAAGAAGCAGAAATTCTGCAGAGCAATAAAGAGAACACACACATAAATAAGATGAAGTTTTGTTTAACCATAAAACCTGCAGTTGGTTAGTCATTACATTGTAATCTACCCTGATGTAAACAAGGCACTGCACAGATGCCTTATAAGCTTTCTCTCTTCTAAAAATATCTCATTACCATCCACAGGAGCAGTTAAATATAGATATTTTGTTTTTATGGCCTTTATTTCTGAAACATAAAAGGTTTTATGTTTCTAATTCCTAGACAATTTTTCATGGCATTTCTGTTTATCCTGCATTCTACCATCAAGCCCTATTTGGGGGGAAAATGCAATGCTTTCTGAAAAGTCTAAAGTGTTTGTCATTTGCTGTGAGTGAATTATAGGACTCAAGAAGTTCTTTAGTTCTTCTGATCTTAGAAAATTGCTTTGCTTGACAGGAACTAGCCTAGTTGTGTTTTTAATCTCTTGATTGCTTTTTTTTTCCTGGTTACTCTTATTTACTTTTGTCTTTATTGTTTGTTGCAGTGAGTTTCAGGGAAGTTTTCCTAGACCGGTTTTGGTAGCTTAGTTGGAAGTTTTCTAACATCAGAGTTTTATTATGCAGAAAAAAACATCTGCAGTCATGTTCCTGATGACCTTTGTGTGGGTTTGGAGAAAAGACTGAGATAAAAACAGAAAAGGTGCACTCCATGCATATCCCTCTACAGGCAAAATGACTTCACATGCCATTCTTCATGCACTCCCACAGGTCCTCACACTTAGAAGGGCCCTGGCTTAGCTTAATGCTCTACCATCACCACTTTGAAATTCTTAATAATTTTTGAACAATCCTTTATGAAGCCACGGACTGCTCCTGCCCCATGCATGATGCCACAGGATGCTCTATGTGCGTGGAATGTCACTCCCTACACTTTCTTTTCCTGGCGAACTCCTCACAGCTCCTGGGTCACTGTGCAAAAGTTTCTCTCCCTTCTCCAGGCCAGGTCAGTGGCTCAGTGTCTCTGTGTTCCCATAATGACACATGCACTGCTCTAAAGTGGCACTGATTAGTCTGCACTGTATATGCACGTGTGACTGCCTATCTGTTTCAACTATGAACTCCAAGGCAGGGATTAGGTCTGGATTTGTCTTTGTGTTCCTTTGGAATAGCGCCTGCTCTTGGGAGGGTTCCTTAAATGCACGGTAAGGAAAAAAAGTTTCAACAAGTTTCATACTCTGCAGCATGAAGCTTCTTCTTGCCCTTGGTGTATCGCTCTCTCCTGCATGTGATCCCATTTTCTCTTTTTTGTACATGGGGAACCCTTCTGCAGTTTTTAACACAACTGAAAGGTCTTTCCTCTGGGAGGCTTTCTTTGAATGTAAAGGAAAGAAGGGATCACTTCGTTCCAAAGCACTTGCCCCATTGTATCATGAGTATTTGAAAATGTCTGTTTCTCCCACTTGACTGGGAGCTCCTTGAAGCTCATGTTTTATTCATCTTTGTGTTCTAAGCTCTGGCATGGTACCAGCATGAAAAAGTGGAATGAAGCAAGCAAGCAAGAAAAAGCAAAGAGACAAAGTATGCAGTTGCATGCTCCCAAGATAATGATGTGATAGATCAAAATTCTAATCGAGCAATTCTATTTTATTATCTGACATGCTATGAGCTGTTTAAGTATTGTTTTTTTTATATATACCACAGTGGTTGGAAAAAAGTCGAGGTCCTCTAGACTAGTTGATTTTTTAGCACAAACTTGAATTGTTTGGTCATATCTGGTTTGGAATTCCAGCTAAATTAGGGCTTACACCTATTCCAGGTGGGAAAGAGAAATTATAAACTTTAAGGTAAGTGTATAGTTATCCCTCTTAAAGTCTTACAAGCATACTGATTACTATGTTTGAAAGTAAGCAAAGTAAACAAACACAGATCAATCTTGCTTTCTCCTGAGTATGATTCCTACACCAAAATGTTCACAGAGCTTCCTTTTTACCACTTTTTCTTCAGTCCATCAAGGTACGATAGTTTTGGCCAGGCCCTTTCATCCTGTATTTACACAGCCCAAAGATTTCTTAGGCACCTCGGATATTTTACATGGTGGAAGCAAGGAAAATTGTTCTCTGTCGTTTTGGGACCTGCTTTGCGAGATTTTTTTCTGATTTATGGCATTCTTTCTCCCAGTGAATTTGCCAGGTTTCAGTGGAACTCAAAGGTGAATTAGAATCTAATATGAAGTTCCCAGTGCATTCTTGCTATTTTCTTCTCAAAGTGCTATGACCTCACTGCATATTACTCCCCTTTGTGTTTGACTATTCCTCTGAAAGGAAGGAAAAATTGATCATCTCTGAGCCCACCAAGCTCTGTTCTAGAATTTAGATCCTAAAGACTCAGGTTTAGAGTTGACTGGGGCAGGTGCTAGGTGAAAACAAAGATCCAAAGTATCATTTCAGACCAGCTGACTGAGAATACTTGAGCTGGAACTCTGGAATATCCATCCTTAATAAGTTCCAGGTGGACCTCTCTTTAGTGTTGTCTAGAAACCACTGAACAAGAAAATCTCTAACCCTCTATGTCTCTTCTACGATGTTCTTTCTTATATATAGGACAGAATTCATGGATAAAATAATCTATAGGCCTTTATATAAGAGCTCCACTATTAATACTATTGTTTTGCACTTTGCAATGGATATTGCCATCATGCAGAATGAAATCATTTAAAATATTTTGATCTTCGTGGTAATCTTGAAAATAAGAGAGAAAGGCCTGGAATCAGACTTTGAGAGATGGAATGACTTGGCCAAGATCACACACAGCCAAGCTCTAACTCCATGTTCAATAATAAAAATGAAAAGAGTGGATTGTAGGTGATCAAAAACGTGGAGGTTTCATTGAATAAAAGAGTCTGCATCAAATTCCCTTTCAGTTTTAGGCTACTTTTCTGTCCATTGGTATGGGAAGGTGGCAGCAAAGTTTGCCTCCACGTAGGGTTTTGGGTCATTGGCTCACCTATGGGTATGAAATCCAAATTTACATATCCCTCATGATATAGGTATTCCTGACAAATTAACATTAAAACCTGATTATAGGCTTGTGAGTTCATGCAGGCCAGGTCCTTCATGGGGCAGTGTGGATAGAGAGGCCTCACATTCAAGGTTGTAATATTTTTGAAACTGTGACTTTTGCCCATGTGCATCAAAAATGCTGATTCTTGGGTACTACCCTGACTCTAAGACTCTCTGAAAATACTTCCCAGGAAATTGAATTTTCTACAGCTTCACTTAGTGAGTCTAATGACCAACCACTGTTACAATGGGGAAAAGAGAATATTTCTAAAATGTTTGAAACATTCACTCATTTATTAAGCAAATACTTTTTGAGCACTTATTATGTGCCAAACCCTGGACTGGAGCTCATGAAGAAATGCAACTGTCAAAAATGTCTGCCATGACCGGGCACAGTGTCTCAAGCTTGTAATCCCAGCACTTTGGGAGGTGGAGGCAAGAGGATTGCCTGAGCTCAGGGGTTCAAGACCAGCCTCGGCAACATGGCAAGACCTCATCTCTACAAAAAATCAAAAACTTAGCCAGGCGTGGTGGCACATGCCTGTGGTTCCAGCTACTTGGAAGGCTGAGGGGGAAGGACTGCCTGAGCCCAGCAAGTCGAGGCTGCGGTGGCCATGATCATGCCACTGCACTCCAGCCTGGTGACAGAGTGAGACTCCAACTCAAAATAAAAAAAAATAAAGTCTGCCTTTGTGAAGCTATCCTTCCTCTTGGGGAAATGCAGAGCAACAACATCAAATAATTCAAAAATAATTCATCAATAATTTATTGATAATAGTTTATTAATAAATAAATTAATAATTATAGGCAAAAATAAGTTCCACAGTATGTAAGTAGATAGCAAATGTGACAAAGAAAGTGGACCAGGGTAAGGATATCATGAAGAGAGTGTGGTGGTACAAAATGTTTGCAGTTTTAATTTAGGTTGTCTGCACATATTTTACTGAGAAAGAGTCATTTGAGCATATTCTACAGGGAGCGGAGGAGTGTCCCTGCAGATGCCCAGGAGATAGATTCAGGGTAGGGGACCGCTGGTGTGACGGTATAACACAAGGCCTCACTGTGAATTCAGAGGCATCATTTCTTTGACCTCCTTCAATAACACTATTTATTACGCACCACTATCTCCATTTTCCTGGTAAGAAAACTGAGATAGGAAAAGCAAAATCTGTTGCCCAACCTGATTCTACTGGTAAGCAGGGTTAGAACCAAACAAATATCATTCTTTTCTCAATTCACACTTTTGTGATTTTGGGGTGGAGGATGCGGAGTGGAATGCTATTTATACTAAAAGTTTTAACTCATTTCACTTTAAGATTCAAAAGACAAAAACCCATTTGCCATTAGCAGGTGCCAACTAATTCCAATAATGTTCCTTTACAAACCTCTGCTTGCTGGAGAGTGTTAACTGTTTAGTACAAGTCATTTTTAACAAGCCCATAACATTGCCATTACATGAATTATACATGGCTTATAAAATGATTATTTAGTCAGTGGAAAATTAAATTCGTCAGTGTTTTCCAAATCTGAGCTGGGATGTTCATCAGAAAAACTGTTAAATTTTTAATCAACTGTACTGTGGTTGATGTAGCTATCAGCCTAAATTGCTCTTTCTCTGTCATTCCCCCTTGTTGCAGAATATAGTGTAGAATTACCAGCTCTACGATGCTAATTGATTTTTTTCTTGCAAAGATTTAAGACAGAGTAACACTGAAATTAAAAAGAAGTTGTATGCACTTCAAAGACACATTTCACATATAATGTGTGGCAATTTAATATTTTAGGGTTTTTAAATTTTTCTTCCCTCTAATCTAATGCTTCAAACTGAAGCTCACCTCAGTCTGATATCATGATCAAACTATTCAGTCCCAAATATTAAAACTGGAAATTATATAATGTGTTAAAACATGACAAGCTTTATTTAAAAAAAAAATAGTGTGAAACAAGGACCTTCTACCTGCATATCAATAATGCAGCCTAATGAGAGTCAATTTCCCAAATGCACAAGAGTGGCTAAAATTCCCTGAGTAGATAACTCACTGGATATTTCTTGCAGACTGAAATTGTTTTAGACAGTTTCTCATTTTCCTCGTGAATCTAACCCTTTCCTTCAGTGTACAATCTTCTGATGACAAGGGAAAATTTTATATTTTTCTTCTGGAAAATTCAATTATTTATTAGTACAACCATTTAAACTTGTGTTTGCATCCATTTAACCAAACATCTTTGCTGTTGATACAGGCTGTGCCCTGAGAACACTTCTAAGCCCACATTTCTGTGTCAGAAGCATAGTTGGAAATAGGAATCAGAAGATCCAGGGTTCATCTGTGTCTTGGACACACCACTGCACAACCCAGGTCTCTGCTGCCATCCCGTTGTGGAGTTATGCAAAGTTCCTGGCCTATTCTGGCTTTCTCAGGTCTAATTTACCATTGACAGGAACAGGTTTATCTAGTCCAGGGTCTTTTAGTCTCAAGTGTGCATGCAGCTCCTCTGGGACTCTTGCTAAAAATGAAGATTCTGGTTAAATGGTTCTAGAGTGAAGCCTGAGATTCGGTACTTCTGACATACTCTCAGGTGATACTGAGGTTGTTTCATGAGCCTCCTGTTTCAGGAGCTAGAATCTTCAAAAAATTTCTGGAATGATGCCATCCATTATGACACTCTTGGCATCAGTCCTGGGTCCCCAGGCTGGGTCTAGATCACCTTTTTATTCGGATGGTGCATGTTGGTGCCATTAAGCAAACCTCAGCATGGAGTCCTGCAGACTAAGTGTCCAGAATGGTCCCAGTAAGAGGGTGGCAGGGAGGAAGATTAAACATTTCTGCACACTTCTCTTAATGTAGCTCAGATTGAGATCAGGAAGAGAAGGACAGAGCTGATCATCATTACTGCTTTTCCTTCCCATGTACTCTGGTGTAGGGTTCTGTCCACGGGAAGGAAGGGGCCTCTTTTGTTTATCTGCATAGTGGTGGTTACCATTTGGGATAAAGATGCACCCACTCCAGGCCCTTGCAGTATGCTCCTGGTATTTTTTACCTCACCACACTCTGCAGATAAGCTTTCACTATTTCCCTAACACATCCTGTCCTTATAGATGTCTTTGCATTTGCAACCACTGTTTTCCCTCACAGAAGCTCTCTTCATTTTTCTCTTTGCCTGGTGAAATCTTGCTTATCTTTCTAGAAAGATCTCCAATGAGAAGCATGCTCTATCCCTTTCCTGGACACTTCCCATCCTGGCAGAGGTAACCCTGGTTACCCTGGTCGTCTCTTTCTGCTTCTGTATGCAATCCCTGGCTTTTCTGCAATCAACTCTGAACTCTGAAAAATGTAAATCCAATTATAAAACTCTCTCACTTAAAACACCAGATACCTTGCCAGTGGCCGACCAAGCACCTTATTAAAAGTAAAACTCCCTGCCCTGGCCAATAGTGCCCACATGACAGGGCCCTGCCTGACTTTGGGACTTCCCATACTTCCCACACTTCTTCCCCTCCATCGCTCTGGCTCTGATCCCAACAGCCTTCCATCTGAACTTGAAAGCAAACGAGGTCATTCCCACCTAAGCCACCAGTTATTTCCTCTGACCGAACACTTCTCCTCAGGAGTTTCACTTGCCAGACCTGTTCTCATTCTGGTCTCAGCTCATTCCTCCAAACTGGAGTGGAAGTGGCCACAGGACTCTCTTTCTGTTACCCCATATTACCACTTTTATTATTACCTGTTAGTTTTTTTTAAAAATTTGTTTATCATCTGTCCTCTTAGACCAGAACTGTTAGCTTCTCGAGAGAGGGAACACTGCCTCCTTGTGAACCATTGTATTCCCAGAACTCAACACAACATGTGGTGCTTGGAAGACTTTCCTTAAATATTGACTGGATCAATGAATATCGGAAATATTCAACAAAAATAGTCTTCCCTTTAGAGAAACAGATCTCGGGTTGAGAGCCAGCTCTGTCATTTGCAAGCTATTTACCTCCCCTAAGCCTCAGTTTCTTCATTTGTAAGATGGAAATATTGGAGTCCCCACCACCTAGAGCTGTTATGTGAAGTAAAAATCAGATACTGTATGTAACATGTCTAGCACAACATGCTACAAGGAGTGAGCTCAGTCAATACACCTATGATTTTCAACATCATTGCCCAGTCTTTCATTTTTACATGAGGAGCAGTGGTTTTAGGGGAAGAGGGTGTGAGTACACATGCCTGGGACCCAACACAGGAAACACGGCTTTCTCTCTAGCTCCAGGAGACGTCTCAAGTCAGGAAATGTTTATTTAGGCCATCAACTTGAAGTTAGTAATTATCTGATTAATGGCCATTCCACAAAGGGCTTCTGTTCCAGGATAATGGATTTAAGTGTATCTGGACTCAAGAGGAAGATTCTAACCTGCTGCTTTCTGAATGGTGAGATATTTAAAATGGGATGTATGGAGTGGGGAGGTAATTATGAGTGCGGCAAACATATGGCTGAGACTATATTTCTCCTGCTGAAGGAAACAAGTCCAAATATGTAACATACACACATTCTCCTTCCTATAAATACACAGATTGGAGATTGCTGTGGCAACATTTTGTTAAGTACCAGAATCCCGGAGAAATCACTGGAAGCATGTTATCAGAGGAACAGATGGTTGGTGTCCCTCCTGGTCTGAAGGTATTTCTGGCTGTCATGTGGGTATTCTATAAATAAACCCCACTGAGAGGCAATGAAATATAAGCAATCAGTTACACTCTCTGACTTAAAAATAAAAGCACTGGGGAAAAAAAAATAAAGGCTGACTAGTTTAAAGATGACTCTAGCATTAAACCTGAGGGCTAGAAGGGATCTTAGGAAAGCTTCAAGATCATTTGATGCTTCTGGGTGAAATCTCATTTGATTAGGTTCAGTTTGACTTTTAAAGACCTTCAGAAATTGGCATCAAAATTCAGTCATGACATCTGTGGCTCTGTGCAAAACATTGGTTGTATGGATTCTGCCTACCTGTATCCCAATCCCCTCAGCTTCTCCCCCACCCTGTGCCCTATTCCTGGACTTGTTCCTGTTTGGGTTTCGAAGTTCAGTAACCCTTGGCCAGGCTTGGTGGTTCAGCCTGTAATCCCAGCGCTTTGGGAGGCCGAAGTGAGTGGATTGCCTGCGGGTTCAGGACCCGCCGAGGCAACTTGGTGAGACCTCATCTCTACAATAAATAAAAAATTAGCCGCCTGTAGTTCCAGCTACTTGGCATGCTGAGGTGGAAGAATCATTGGAGCCCAGCAGGTTGAGACTGTGGTGGTCAGGACCATGTCACTGCACTCTTGTCTGGGTGATGGAGTGAGACTCCAACTCAAAAAAAGAAAAAAAAAGAAGTTCAGTAAAAAGTCAGAGTTTCTGATGATTATTTTCCAACCTCTGGTGGGAACGCATGAGGGGAGATAATGTTAACCCAAGGGCCAAATATCCACCAAGAAATTTGCATTCAAGAAGCTTCTATTTTTCTCCCACAGCTGTGCCAGGAGGGTTGTTTCATTATTCCTATTTTACAGATGCACCCTTGAAGCTCAGAATGCTGACTATCCAATCAAGATCACACTGACTGCCACTGGAAATAGGACGAGGACTGTACCTGAGTTCTTGATACTCTATCGGAGCTGTGCAACCATCTTATCCTCTAGTTCTAATTTCATTGATGCACACCCAGAACCCAGAATGAAAACAGAGCCTGTTCAAAGGAGATGCTTACTGGGTCTTTGTCAAATGCACATACATGAAATCTGGAAGCAAAATAACTTTTTCCCCACAATGTTCTACTCAATTTAATTTATGTAAAATAAATTTTCTTCACACATTAAAAAATAAACTGTTTTTATTTTTTATCTTTTAGATTTTCGTTTGTTCTCTCTGAAGTATCAAAATAGTTAACAAATTAGTTTACATTCATCAATTCTGTATGTCTTTTCTATTTAGATCTTTAATGATTCACAACATAGTATAAAACAAAGAGACTGATTTCTATGGCTATGTGCTACACACTATGTCATCTTAAAGCAGTGAGAGCACAGAGGTGGAGTTAGTGCTGGTCAACTAAACCATGGCCTGTTTTTTCATGCATTCAATGTGCTGCAAAGGAGCCAGTGATTTCTTAAACTAACAACTGTTTCCTAGAGCAGGGACTCCAAAACCCTGGGTAGCAGAGAAATGTCCAAACCAAGTCAAAAGAAACAGGCTGGGGCAGAGAAGCATGGTGACTGCCTAGCAGAAGAAGCAAACTCTGGGCCCTCTGGGGGAAAAGCACATTCTTGGCACCTCAGAGACATTGCAGAACCAGTGTAGCCCTAAGGGCCTATTAAGGAGGGTGAGAGGAGCTAAAACCCTGGAAGAAGCTTCCACTTGCACTCAGCTTGGACTGGAGTTCAGTTCACCAGTGTTGGGGTAGGAGGAAAGCATCCAGCCTCAAAGCAGGGGTGAGTCTGGCCCACACCTGCTGCTTGTCAGCCAGGTCAGGTTTCAGCTGAGGATGTAGGACTCCAGAAAGACCAGGTAGTCACTGGAGCGCTGAGGTGGGCAGGACCCTTCTCAAAATGCAAATGCACTTAGTGTGGAAGGAGCCAGGAAGGTTCTGGTGGCAGTCATATGCCCACAACTTACCACTTCCCCCGACCGAGGGCCTAGTCTTGCAGAGAACGCTAAGCACAATCTCCATACGTGAGCGATCTGCTTATCCCCCAAAGAAAAATCCAGAAGTGTGTCCCTTCTCTTTCCCCTCTGGTGGTCTCTGCAGGGTCCTTGAGGGTGGTGGTTCTGCATCAGGGCCTAAGCAAGCAACAGGATCCCTTGTGAGCCACGGGGTCTTCCAAAGCATTGTCCTGGTCATTGTTGTGTAATAGCAAAACTTCCTTAATGTCTTTCAGGTCAAAGCCCATTTCCTTAAATTTGCTCATTAATTGAAGAAACATCATTATCTTTTCTTCTGAACACTGGCACATTTCCAGAGCCTTTTTCACTAAAAGAGGGTCACAACCCTTCTCACAAAGCTGTCCATGTGCAAAGAGATAGCCGAGAATCTTCTCAATATTTTCCGCTTTCTTCTTCATGGCTGTCAGAGCACACTCATATGAGTAACCTGTGTTGACTACTGTCTCCACACACTGCTGCTCACTGGGGGGGGGGGGGGGGGGGGGCAGTGTCTGTAGTTCAGAATAGGTGTGGGGACAGCTGGACAGGTTGGGCACTTGTGACATTGAGAAATTAGGAGGGGTGACCATAGGACCTGAATTTGGAGGTTATGATTCCTCTGTGCACACAGACAAAACAGAGAGGAAAGGCATCTGGGAGGGTGCTAGGGTGGATGTCTCTGTGCAACTGTCCAAGGTCAAAGCTGAAAACCCAAGAGTATGATGCCCTTTGAGATCATTGGCACTGCTTTGGGTGGAAAGTTTAAGGGAATTCTGAAACATGACATTACAGAGGCAGGATGTTCTACGGAAAGTGCTTGCCAACTTGACTGACTTCTGAATGAAGACAACAGTCAACTTTGGGGAAAGATAGGGATTTGATATTGCTTACTGCAGGGATAGAGGGAGGGGCACATTGGAAGACAGTGACATCTTTTCACAGTTGCCCAACTGTGGAAAGGTTATAAAGCCACTGAGTTTATGAAGAGGCTTGAAATCTAGGGTTACCTGCCCCAAGGATGCCAGGTAACCTCATCCTCCTCATCCAGAGCCTCCTCTGGGCAGGTTACTGTCCAGTACCTGAGCCATAATGGGTCCAGTTGTTCCTACCAGAGTGTTTCTGAACTCTTCCTTCCCATCAATAGTTTTAACTCCAGATTATCAAATGGGTCCTTTTCATACTCAAAGTGAGCAGGACCATACACAAAAATTAACTCTAAATGGATCAAAGACCTAAATGTAAAACCTCAAACTATAAGAATCATAGAAAATGCAAGAGACACCCTTATGGAAATTGGAACTGGCAACCAATTCCTGATAAAAAACCCCAAGTGCCCATACTATAAGAGATAAGATAGACAAGTGGGACCTCGTGAAACTGACAAGCTTCTGCAAAGCAAAAGAAACCATCAAGAGAGCAGGGAGACAGTCCACAGAATGGGGAAAAATACTTGCCAACTGTATATCTGACAAAGGCCCAATATCTAGGATTTACAAGGAACTCTAATGCGCTGAAAGGAAAAAAAACAAATAGCCCCTTTAAAAAGTGGGCAAAAGATATGAATAGACACTTCTCAAAAGAAGATGTACAGGAAGCCAACAGACACATGAAAAGGTGCTCAGTCTCACTAATCATCAAAGAAATGCAAATCAAAATCACATTGAGACACCACTTAACCCCAATAAGAATGGCCATCATTAATAAAACAAACAATAACAGATGCTGGCAAGGATGCGGAGGAAAAGGAAGGCTTCCACACTGCTAGTGGGAATGCAAACTGGTGCAACCTCTTTGGAAGACAGTGTGGCGATTTCTGAAAGAACTAGAAATTGACTTTCTGATCCAGCAATCCCCCTACTGGGAATATACCCGGGGAACTCAAGTCATTCTACCAAAAAGTTACCTGCACACGTATGTTTGTTGCAGCTCTATTCACAATAGCAAAAACATGGAACCCACCATGCTGCTCATTGAAGCTGGACTGGATAAAAAAAAATGCACATATACACAGTGGAATATTATGCAGCCATAATGAAGGACAAACATACTGACTTTGCAGCAACTTGGATGGATTTAGAGTTGATCATACTCAGTGATCTATCACAGAAATAAAGAACAGAGTACCATATGTTCTCGCTCATAAGCAGACCTTGAATATCATAATACTATAAGACAGGGATTGGCACTAGGGGGAAACTGCAGGGGGGATGGCGAGATTGGCAGTTGAGTAACTGCAAAGAGAGGGAGGGGCACACTTCATCAGCAAGGGTAGCTGCGTCACAAACATTTGTATACCTAACCCTGAATTTTACCCCACATCTTTAGAATAAAGAAAAAAAAGGCAGGTTGGATTGAAATCTGCCTTTGTGTGGGGTGGGATGAGAACTTTCTTTATGGTACTACTGCTGACGCTAGTCAGGGCAAAAATGCTGTTGTGGTATAAATTGGCAAAGATGGGGTTCATAGGAGGTTGCATTGTGGCTGTACTATGAGTCTCCGAGAAGCTCATTTTGCTAACACCCTCTGGAACATTCTTAGACTTCACTTTAGTGGCTTCTTCCTCAGCTTTGCACTCAGCTTCCCTCTGGGCTTCTTGGATTTTCTTAATATCTTTGGCCCACTCCATGATTTTCTCTTCCAAGGAGAAGTCATACTGTCCTTCCCTGATAACCTGCAAACAATCAGGCAAGGAGAAGCCAATATATAGACCAACTTTAGCTAGTGTTTTGAATTTGTCTCCTATCTTTTTTTTTTTAAATGCAATTCAATTTTTTTTATTCTAAAGATGTGGGGTGCAATTCAGAGTTAGGTATACAAACGTTGATTATGCAGGTACCCTTGTTGATGAGGTGTGCCCCTCCCTCCCCAATGGGACATCATCAAGATCACGGAAAGTTCATGAAAATCTGCACCCAACTTCTAAGAAGCCAGTTGAACCTGACCGCCTCTGCTGCTGTCGTCTCAGAAGCAGAAAGGGGCTGGCACCAGCCGGCCTCCCAGGCTTGGTCTCTGCTGAGCTTCCCACGGCCCCTGGGGAGGGCAAGCACTGCCACCATCTCCAGCTCGGCCTTTCCGGGGTTGGGAGGTCACCGTAGCCACCGCCAGTACCTCAGCCACCGTTTTGAAGTTCTACTTCCCTCCTGAAAAAAATTACTATTTTAAAAATGACATGGCCCGACTGGGTGGCTCAGCCTGCAATCCCAGCACTTTGGGAGGTCCAGGCAGGCGCATGTGGTTCGGGCCACTTGCAAGGATCGCCAGAGCCCAGCAGGTCGACGCTGCAGTGGCCATGAGTGTGCGCCTGCACTCCAGCCAGGGCGACCGAGTGACACTCCAACTCAAAAAAAAAGACACTTTCATATAAGATTTTTATCATGTGGGGTAATTGTGTCAGCCATTTCTGAAGAAATCTAGGGCATTCAAGAGTCTAGAAATTTTTTTTTATTTAAAAATCTTTATTCTTGCATTCATGGAATAAGTTCTTTAAGTTGAAGAATCTGAAAAAATAGCCTTTTATTTTTGTATTTAATTATAGACATAGCTTTTAAAGATCATTTTAGAACTTGAGTTTTGGGAAACAACCCTACATAAGTGAGAGCACACTGGAGACTTTTAGAAGACTTTGAAGATTTTTGTTACCATGTTCTTGGCAATTATTTTTTGACTTATGTGGAAAGAATGTCTGTCAATAGAAAAATGGCCCATTGAACAGTTACGCTGGAATATAATAGGCAGAGGCAACTTGCCTGAATATTTCTTGTTGCTAACTTTGTTTATAGCATTCCTTTCTAAATATTAACTATATGCTTTGTGTTTATTTTATGCAGATTTATTTGACCCTGCCATTCAGATTTCCTACAGAAACATGGACCCTGGGAGGAGGAAAGTATTAGAACCCTACCAGAGAGGATGCCACGGGCTCAGTGAATGGAGCCTCTGGACAGAAAATAGTGTTCTTGGTTCTGCCAGAGGGTCACTGAAGAACTTGAACAAAAACATATGAGCCCTTTGGGCCACGGTTTCTCGATCTGTAAATTGTTTAAGCTGGATACATAATTCCTAATTTTTTCTCTAATGTTCTTAAAAATTGCTCCTCTTTTTAAAAATTAAAAATAATGTATGTCAATGATAGAAAAATAATAAACTGAAAAAGTTTTTTTAAATTGAAAACCTTTTTGAAATGATCACTTTTCTGTAAATATATATGCACATGTATAAGTGTGTATACACACACTCAGATCTCTCTCCACAAAAGCAAGTACGGTTTATTATAAAAGTTGTTCTATAATCCTTGGGACACCTTGGACTAATGAAAATAAGCATTTCAGTACAGTCTTTAAAGCCACTTGTTGCTTATGCCATTCTATTTTTTAAAACTTAAAAAAAGTATAGATTCATAGGAAGTGGCAAAAGTGGGGCAAAGAGTTATATTCAGTCCCCCAGTTGCAAGAAATCTTGTTCTTATTACATATATTTACTTATTCCAGTATATAATCCTTACAATCCCATTAAACACATAAAGCAGTTTTAGAACTGCTAGCCCATGTCCTCGTGAGAAACACATTTACTGACTATATTACAGCACTTGTGTACAGTTCTTATTGTCTTTCACTTTATAAAGTATTTTGTCCAGCAAAAATACATGTCTTCCAAGTTGCTCAGATTAGTTATTTGCTTCCCCAGCTCTTGCAGTGTGGTTTTGTTATTTGTCGTCATGCAATTAAATTCATTTTGTGCTATGTCTCTCGAGTTCCCTTGCATTCTTGATCATAATTCTTTAATTTGGGGACTTCTGATATAATCTTGTGATTTTAAGAGTTATAGCTACTCAGAAAATTCTACTCAAAGAAGCGTCCTCTCTTCTTATCCCTATTATTATTTCTATTTTCTGCTGCTTTCCAGCCTTTTCATACTCAAGTCCTACATATGTAACCCTAGTCTGGGGATTATTTTCTTAGTACCTTTTGCACAAATTATGCATTTTCTTGTATCTCCTTCTTTCTAACATAAAGAATAGCTTACACTACCTTTCTTTTTCTCCTTAACAGTTGTTGTGGCAATCACTGCATATCTGTTAATATTTTTTCTTATAAATACATAGTATTGTGTAGTGTAGATACACCATTGTTTTTCTTTTTCCAGTAACTTTTCCAATGCATGGGTTTTTAGGTAGTTTCTAACAGTTTGTAATAACAAAAAATTCTGCCATGCATATATGCAGTTTCATACTGTAGATTCATAAGAGTGGAACTGTGGAGTTAAAATATAAGTGTGTTGGCCAGGTGCAGTGAGTGGCTCATGCCTGTAATATCAGCACTTTAAGAGGCGGAGGCAGAGGATTGCTAGAACCCAGGAGTTTGAGAGCAACCTAGTGAGATTTTGTCTCTACAAAAACATCAGAACATTAGCTGGGCATGGTGGAGCACATCTATAGTCCCAGCTATTTGGGAAGCTGAGGTGTGAGAATCACCTGAATCCCAGAGGTTAAGGCTGTGGTGAGCCATCATCTTGCTGCTACACTCCAGCCTGGTAATGGAGTGAGGCCCCGACTGAAAATAAAATTAATTAAAATAAAAAAAAGATAAATGTGTAGGCAGTTTTGTCGGTTCATGCACTCTAGAAAGTTTACATCTGTTTGCACATCCACCAGCAATGTTTGAAGACAGCCTGTTTCATTGCAGCTTTGCTAACTACGTGTCGTCCTGTATTTAAAAAAAAGTGTGTGCATATATATATATATATACACGCTATTATTAGAGAAGTTTTGCATTTACAGCAAAATGAATGCAAAGTACATAGAGTTCTCATATCTCCCTTCCCCACATAAGCACAGATTTCTCCACTATCAGCAACAAGGACCAGAGTGGTACATTTATTACAATCAATGAACCTACATTGAAGCATCATTATTACCCAAATTACACAGTTTCCATCCTTATTTTTGTACATCGTATGGGTTTTGGCAACTGTATACTGACATGTATCTACCATTATTGTATCGTACAGAAAAGTTTCGCCACCCTAACAATTCTCTGCGCTCTGACTATCCATTGCTTCTTTCCCCCAACTCCTGGCATCAACTGATCTCTTTACTGTCTCCATAGTTTCGCCTTTTCTAGAATGTTATATAGTTGAAGTTATACAGCATGTAGCCTTTTTCTGAGTAGCTTATTTCACTTAAGTGATATGCATTTAAGATTCCTACAAACATTTTTTCATGGCTTGATATTTCATCTGTTTTTAGTGATGAATGATATTCTATTATCTGGATGTACCACAGTCTAGTTATCTATTCACCTACTGAAGGACACCTTGGTTGCCTCCAACTTTTGGCCACGACAAATAAAGCTGCTGTAAACATCCATGTGTAGGTCTAATTGTGAATATAAGTTCTTAACTTATGTGAATATATGCCAAAGAGAGTGGTTGCTGGATTGGATGATAAACTGATATTTAGGCTTTTTTTAAGTTTTTTTTTTTTTGAGTTGGAGTCTCACTCTGTCGCCCCGATTGGAGTGCAGTGGTTGCTCCAAGCCACCGCAGCCTGGACCTTCTGGGCTCCAGCGATCCTCCACTCAGCCTTCCAAGTAGTTGGAACTACAGGCGCGCTACCACGTCGGCTAATTTTTTTATTTATTGTGGCGATGAGGTCTCGCCAAGTTGCCCAGGCGGGTCTCGAACCCTCAGGCTCAGTCAATCCACTCACCTCAGTCTCCGAAAGGCGCGGGATTACAGGCTGAGTCACCAAACCGGGCTGATGTTTAGTTTTATAGGAATGCCTGTGCCACTTTGAGTTCCCACTAACAATGACTGAGTTTCTTTCTTTCTTTCTTTCCTTTCTTTCCTTTCTTTCCTTTCTTTCCTTTCTTTCTTTCTTTCTTTCTTTCTTTCTTTCTTTCTTTCTTTCTTTCTTCCTTCCTTCCTTCCTTCCTTCCTTCCTTCCTTCCTTCCTTCCTTCTCTCTCTCTCTCTCTCTCTCTTTCTTTCTTTCTCTCCCCCCCATCTCTCTCTTTCTTGAGTTGGAGTCTCACTCTTGTCTCCCAGGCTAGAGTGGTGCAGTGGCACACTCACGGCCACCGCAGCCTCGACCTGCTGGGTTTAGGCATCCTTTTGCCTCAGCCTTCCAAGTAGCTGGAACTGTAGACACCCGCCACCACACCTGGCTAGTTTTTGTGATTTATTGTAGAGACGAAGTCTCACCAAGTTGCCCAGGCTGTTCTCAAGACCCCAGGCTCAGGCAATCTTCTCGCCTCAGCCTCCCAAAATGCTGGGATTACAAACTGAGCCACCACTCCCAGCCAACAACCGAGTTTCTATTGCTCTGCATTCTCACCAGCATTTGGTGGTGTCCGTATTTCAGATTTTGGTCATTCTAATAAGTGTGTAGTGGTATCTCGCTGTTGTTTTAATTTGCAATTCCCTAATGATGTGAGATGTGGAAATTTTCATATGCTTATTTATCATCTGTTTTGTGTTTTTTGGTGAGGTGTTTACTGGCCCCTTTTTAAAATCAGCATGTTCATTTTCTAATTGTTGAGTTTTAAGAATTCTTTACATATTTTGACAAACAATACTTTATTAGATACATCTTTTGTTAATATTTCTACCAGTCTGTGGCTTATCTTCTCAAGTTCTTGATGGTGTCCTTTATACAGCAGAAGTTTTTAATTATAATAAAACCTGGTTTATCAATTTTTTGACTCATGGATTGTGGCTTTTATAACTAAAAAGGCACTAACATACCCAAGATCATGTAGCTTTTTTCCTATGCTATCTACTAGGAGTTTTATAGTTTTGCAACTTATATTTAGGCCCACCATCCCTTTTGAGTAAATTTTTGTGGTGGGTGTAAGGTTTGTGTCTAAATCCATTTTTTTTTTCATCTGGATGCCCAGTTCTTTCCAGCACCATTTATGGGCCTACTTTTTAGTTTTTGCTAGTCTGAGAGGTGAGAAATTGTACCTCAGGGCTGTGATAACTTGCATGTCTTTAATTATGGGTTAGCTTGAGCTTTTAAATATGTTTGAGGTCAATTTTTATATTTATTTGTGAGTTGACTTTGGTCTTTTGTTCCTCAGTTTCCTTAGTTCCTCAGTTTTTAAAAAGTCTTTATGAATTGGAAATCTGAAACCCTGTATATAGTATGCATTACAAATGTTTTCTTTCTGTTATACAGCTGTCTTTTGATTTTGTGTATGGTGTTTTGTGCTATGTGTTTAAAAAACATTTTCTGGGTCAAATTTATCAATCTTTTTATTTTTTCATTGTCTCTGGATTTATAGTCATAGTTAGAAAGTCTTCTGGTTTTGCATTTAAAGAAGAATTTGACCATTTAATACATGTGTGGTTCTATCTTTCATATATAGATCCTAAAGCCATTTAGAGTTTATTCTTGTTTATAGTATTAGGTATTTATCTAATTTTATCATTTTCCAATTGGTTACCCAATTCTCCTAGTACCACTTATTTTAAAGTCCATCTTTTCATAGCAGGGGACTTAAATACCCCACTAACAGCCCTAGATTGATCATCAAGGCAAAAAATCAACAAGGAGATCCAGAACCTAAATTTGACACTTGACCAAATGTACTTAATAGATACCTACAGATTATTCCACCCAACAACCACAGAATATACATTCTATTCATCACCACATGGAATATATTCCAAGATCGATCACATCCTTGGTCATAAATCAAGCATAAACAAATTCCATAAGGTTGAAATCTTGCCATGCACATTCTCAGACCACAGTGAAATAAAAATAAATATCAACACCAACAACATTTCCTCAAAGCCCACAAAGACATGAATACTAAACAGCATGATGCTGAACAACAACTGGGTCAACACTGAAATCAAAGAAGAAATCGAAAGATTCCTGGAAACAAATGAAAATGAAGAAGCATCTTACCAAAACCTCTGGGATGCCATGAAATCAGTTCTAAGAGGGGAATTTATATCTCTATGAGCACACATCAAGGAAATGGAAAGATCACAAGTGGAGAGCCTAACAAATCACCTAAGGGAGCTGGAAAGAGAAGACCACCAAAACCTCAACTTTAACAGAAGAATCAAATCACAAAAAAAGAGCCCAAATATGGGACAAAGAAGACAAAAATATCATAGAAAACATTAACAAAACAAAAAGCTGATTCTTTGAAAGAATTAACAAGATTGATGGGCCCCTAGCCAGATTGACCAAGAAAACAAGACAAAAAGCCTGAATAAACACAATCAGAAATACAAAAGATCAAATTACAACTGACCCCAAAGAAATACAAAAGATTATTAGAGATTACTATGTATACCTATGTGAAAACAAACTCAATAACCTAGATGAAATGGAGGACTTTCTGACATCATATAACCTCCTCAGGTTAAAACAAGAAGACATTGAGACACTAAATAGACCAGGAAATTGACTCTGTCATACGAAAACTACCTACAAAAAAAAAAAAAAAGCCCTGGACCGGATCGCTTTCTAGCAGAATTCTACAAGACATACAAAGAGCAGCTGATATCAATCCTATTGAAACTATTCCAGGCAATTGAGAAAGATGGAATTCTCTGCAAATCCTTTTACAAAGCGAACGTTATACTGATACCCAAACCGGGTAAAGATACAACAAAGAAAGAGAACTACAGGCCAATATCCCTTATGAACATAGATGCAAAAATCCTCAACAAGATTCATCAAGTTGGATCCAAAAACACATCTGAAAAATCATCCACCATGACCAAGTAGGTTTCATCCCCAGGATACAGGACTAGTTCAACATTTGCAAGACCATAAATGTCATTAAATACATCAACAGATGCAAAAACAAGAACCACATGATTATCTCATTAGATGCAGAAAAAGTTTTTGATAAAATCCAACATCCCTTCTTGATAAAAAACCCTCAAACACCTAGATATAAAAGGAACATACCTCAAAATAGTAAGTGCCATCTATGACAAACCCAGAGCTAACATATTACTAAATGGACAGAAACTAGAAACATTTCCCCTGAAAACTGGAATGAGACAAGGCTGCCCACTCTCATCCCTCTTGTTAAATATGGTGTTGGAAGTCCTAGCTCAGGCAATTAGACAAGAGAAGGAAATCAGGGATATCCAAATAGGAAAAGAGGAAGTCAAATGATCCCTCTTTGCTGATGATATGATCCTATACCTTGCTGATGATATGATCTTATCCAAGAGAATCTGTCAAAAACCTACTTGCATGGATAAAAGACTTTGGCCAAGTCTCAGCGTACAAAATAAATGTGCAAAAGACAGTTGCATTCCTATATACCAATAACAGGCAGGCAGAGACCCAAATAAAAAGCACAATCACATCACAGTAGTCACCAAAAAAATGATATACCTCAGCATTTTCCTAACCAGAGAAGTGAAAGACCTTTACAATGAGAATTACAAATCACTGCTCAAAGAAATCCAAGAAGACACAAATAAATGAAAAAATATTCCATGTTCATGGACAGGAAGAATCGACATTGTTAAGATGTCCATCCTATCAAAGGCAACCTACAGATTCAATGCAATACCCATGAAGTTACCAACATCATTCTTCTCAGACCTGGACATGACAATACAGAAATTCATATGGAAACATAAATGACTACGAATAGCCAAAACAATCCTTAGCAAAAGAAAGCAGGAGGTAACACACTTCCAGACGTCAAACTTTACTATAAGGCTACAGTAATCAAAACAGCCCATCTTGTATTGATACAAGAACCGGCAATAGACCAATGGAACAGGATAGAGATTCCAGAAGCAAAGCAACAATTTCTCAACCAACTCATCTTTGACAAAGCCTCCAACAGCAACCACTGGGGAGAGTAGACCCTATTCAGTAAACGGTGCTGGGAAAACTGGCTGACCACATGCAGAAGATTGAAACAGGATCCCTACCTATCACCATACACAAAAATTAACTTTAAATGGATCAAAGACCTAAACATACAACCTCAAATGATAAGAATCTTAGAAAATGCAGGAGACACCCTTATGGAAATTTGCAACTAAGAACCAATTCCTATTCAGAACCCTAAATGCTCATACCTTATGAAATAAGATAGACAAGTGGGACCTCAACAAATTAACGAGCTTCTGCAAGGCAAAAGAAACCATCAAGAGAGCAGGGAGATAGCCCATAGATTGGGGAAAAATACTTGCCAACTGTATATCTGACAAAGGCCTAACATCTAGGATCTACGAGGAACTCAAATGTGCCAAAAGGAAAAAAAACAAAAAGCCCCTTTAAAAAGTGGGCAAAAGACATGAATAAACACTTCTCAAAAGAAGATAAATGGTCAGCCAACAGACACATGAAAAGGTGCTCAGCCTTACTCATCATCAGAGAAATGCAAATCAAAACCACACTGAGAGACCACCCACCTTGTAAGAATGGCCATCATTAATAAAACAAACAACAACAGATGCTGGTGAGGATGTGAAGAAAAATGAACGCTTCTACACTGCTGGAGGGAATTCAAACTAGTGCAACCTTTTTGGAAGACAGTGTGGCAATTTCTGAAAGAACTAGAAATGACCTTCTATATGACCCAACAAGTCCCCTATTGGGAATATACCCAGAAGAACTCAAATTATTCTTTAAAAAGATAACTGCACACGTATGTTTGTTGCAGCTCTATTCACAATAGCAAATACATGGAACCAACCATGTTGCCCATCAAAGCTGGACTGGATAAAAAAAAATGCGGTACATATACACAATGGAATATTATGCAGCCATAAATAAGAACAAATATATGGACTTTGGAGCAACTTGGATGGATTTAGAGTCGATTGTACTAAGTAATTTATCACAGAAACAAAGAACAGAGTTCCATATGTTCTCACTCATAAGCGGACCTTGAACAATTATAATTCTATAAGAAAGTGATTGGGCCGGGCTCGGTGGCTCAGCCTGTAATCCCGCGCCTTTGGGAGGCTGAGATGAGTGGATTGCCTGAGCCCGCGGGTTTGAGACCCGCCTGGGCAGCGAGACCTCATCTCTACAATAAATCAAAAAATTAACCGGGCGTGTTAGCGTGCGCCTGTAATTCCGGCTACTCGGAAGGCTGAGGCGGAAGGATTGCCGGAGCCCGGCAGGTCGAGGCTGCGGTGGCCGGGAGCGGCCACTGCACTACAGTCTGGGCAACAGAGTGAGACTCTAACTCAAAAAAAAAAAAAAAAAAAGAAAGTGATTGGCAGTAGTTGAAAACTGTCAGGGGAGTTGAAGTGGGATTGGCAGTTGAAGGAAACTGCTAGGGGAGGGAGGGTCCTACCTCATCAACAAGGGTACCTGCACAATCAATGTTTATATACCTAACACTGAATTGTACCCCACGTCTTTATAATAAAAATTTTTTAAGTCCATCTTCCTCTGGAGTTTGTCTTGTGTCACCTACAGTCAAGCAGGTCTTGGGACCTGCTTTCTGTTACAGGATATGTAGCATTAGTAGAATCAAGATCTTCAATGTTCCACTATTTTTGATTTAAAAAATACTGTTTAAGTATGGAGCTTTTATAATTTGATTGCTAATGAACTCTTGCTTCTTAACGTATATATAAAACACCAGTTTAGCTGTTGGACTTGGAACTGCTGTAGGATATTGTCATTCTTTCTCAACTTAGTTATTCTGTGACTACAAGTTGGAGTGATGGGGATGAGTAACTTAAATATCTTTTTGAAGAAAGTCGTTTGCTATTCATAGTAAAGGTTGAAACCTTAATTCCCATAGTAGGAAACCACAGCTCTTCTGCTAAAACAACATTTAACAAATAGTAGTCTATGGATTATAGGCTACAGGAGATAGTTGTATGCTTTGATCACGACAATCTCTTCAGGATCGAGTGCAGTGCCCTGTACTTAGTGGGAAGTAAATTAAATCTTTGTCTTCACCATGAAAGTTAAATAATAAATGAATGAGTGGTGTATTATTATCAAATTGTGTCAAGTCCAGTGCTGTAGCAGCTAAGATAACATGTTACCAGGCATTAAACACCAATTTCTCAATCATATTTAAATAAGAAAAAATGGTATTTATAATTATATGCTCTCACTATGGATCAGTTATCTGTGAATCTTTTACCATGGGTCAGGTATCATACAGGGGCAATTCACTTGTGCTAACTTACTTCATATTCACTCTAACCCTGTAAACTAAATGTCATTAACCTCCTTAACAATGTTTAACTAATTTGTTCAAGATGACACAGCTACAAAGTGAAGTCAAGTCTTTGTGTTTCAAGTCCGACAATCTTTCCCCATAGCTTGTTGAAGAGTATTAAGATTTATTTTTTCCAAAAATGCAGATGCTACAAGGGTACAACAGTAGTCACAACAATTCATAACTCAACTATTGCAACAGCTGATGTGCAATAATTTACTGATATTTACAAACTATCTCTTGAGAAGTATCAGAACTTTGCTGTTTCTTACAATATTATTAGCATACCCTGATCTGTAGCAGTTAATAAATAATTCAGGCTAAATTTGGCAAGAACAAATGTTTGTATTTTCCCACTTTATGTTGACTTGGGAGGAAATTATTTCCCTTCTTCAATTGTTTACTGAACAAATGCATTTGAAATATTTTGTAAGTCAGTTGTGTGGTTGAGCTTACTTTTCTTCAAGGTTTTGATGAATAATTTGTGTACAACCTACTTGTTCTGGTAACGCGAGATCTTGCTTACAAAAAAAAAATTTAGTTAGACTCACACAATAAAGCACACCATCCCACGTCTGGGTCAGATTTAAGAAATCAATCCCCCCCACTTCCAATGAAGTCATTTTATTCTAGAAGACAAGCCATCACAGTACAATTTGGAAAATGAAAATATTTATTTAGAACCACTCTAGGCTTTCTGGTGGGTCAATAGCTGTATTTAATACATATAAAGATAGATCAAAGCAGTTTCAAATAATGATAACATTTTCTTAGTCGGGGATTATTGAGTCCCTCCTGATAACAATATGGCAAAAATACCATGCATCTGTCTAGAACATTTTATTGTGAGCAAAATGTGGCCCTACATTTGGCCACAACTGTGATGCAGAAAATGGGGAAACTGAAAATGAGTTGGACATTCTAGGTTCAATTTTTAGTTGAATGAGTTTTTGATTCCATGACTTTAATCAAGTGTCTTACTCTCTCTGTATCAGTAAAATTTGGACATATAAATGGGATCTGCATATGAGAGCATTCTATATGACCTAAACACTATGAAAATGCAACATTTCTTATCCTTTTCACTTTTCTTACTGATAATGATAATAACTATATCTGCACACTGACTTACTTGGGATGTGAGCAGAGTGAAGCATCCAGTTATGTCCATTTTGCAAGAAAGTAACTAAAATTGGAGAGTGTGGGAGATCAGGTCTCTCTGGTCCATCCTTCAATAATTTTTTTAATGAATACAACTCTGTACCATACTCTTTTAGGTGTTAGAAAGAGGCTGAAGAAGACCACGTCCCTGTTTACCACAATTGAGACGCTATCAAAGAAAGGTTAGGGTACTATTTGAAAAAAATCCCAACTCCTTCACTCAAGGTGCTCATAGTATGTTGAGGGAAAATAAATGCTCTGGTGATCCTTACAGCAAGACCACCATTCTCCAGAAGAGCATTCTTCACTGTAACAAAATCCTTAAATCTTTAGAAGGTCCTTAATATGGAGTGTAGCAAACATCTCAGCATAGTTTTCTAAGCAAGGATCTTAAAGCATTAGGATGAATTTTATCTATTTTATTTTTCAAAGTTGAGGTCTTGATTCCAAGCTGGAGTTTAGAAGTGCACTCGTATCTCACTGCAGCTTTGAACTCCTGGGCTCAAGGGATCCTCCCACTTCAGCCTCTCTAGTGGCTGAGACTACAGTTGTGTGCCACCATACTCATCCAATTTCTCTTCCTTTCCTTTCCTTTTCTTTTTCTCCTTTCTTTCTTTCTGAGATAGGTTTCCCTATGTTGCCCAGGCTAGTCCTGAACTCCTGGCATCCTAAGATCCTTCCATCTCAAACTCATGAGCGGTTGGGATTACAAGCATGAACCACTGTGCCCAGCTAGGATGGATTTTAAATAAGATCTTGTTAACATATCCCTTCCTACAGCTCAAAAATGCAGTGAAATGCTCAGAAGTCTCTTATAATACAAAACATTGAAATTTGGATTATTTTGTATTATGACTGCAAAATACATGCAATGCGATAACCCATGAGATTCAAAGCAAAGGGGCTTACCTGAGTGAGTAAGATTGCTTCTACTCTGCCATTTTGATGAATTCACTTCCAGGTGAATTTTGAAGCAACTACTCTGAAACTGTTAGGCTGCTTTTCAATCTATTTAGTAGCATTGTTACTATGTTCTATATTAGCTACAATGTATTGAGACATTAAAAGAAAATCTAATTATTCAAATAGGAGTGTGAAAGAGGATGGGATCTTGACTTTATTATTCTGTTTTACTATGATTTCACAGGAGACATGGCATTCAGAGTATATCTACAGTGGGTATTGAAGGTTGAAGATTGGGAGGGGATGTAGTACAAAGTCCTAGACTGAAACAACCAATGAGTTAAGGATGAAAAAACAGCCTTTCTGCTCAGAATACTTTACTTTCCCACTAAACCTCTTCTAAAGGGAGTAATCAGGGCAAATCTGTGAATAATAATCCTAAAATAGTTGTGAAAACATGTCCACAAATGAATAATGTAAAAACGAATTTATGGCAGCTTTAATCATAGATGCTGAAAAGACACTAAATGTTCACCAACAGGTTGATGGATGCAAAAGTGTGGCATATTCATTCTGTGTAATACTACCTGGCAATAAAAAGTAAGAAAGATCTTATCCTTACTAATAAGGATAATAAGATGGACAAGAACTCAAAAACCTTATATTTGGACAAAAGAAGCCAGAACAGAAGATTACATATTGCATGATTCCATTTATATGAAGGTCTGGAATAGGAAAAACAATTATGTTGACAGATATCAGCACCATAGTTGTCTGCAGAAGGTGAAAATGGAATGTAGTACTAGAAGGGATCTCTATGGAATGATGAAAACGTTCTGTTATTGGAGGGCAGATGTACAAATGTATACATTCATTAAAGTGTGTGGAAATGCACATATAATCTAAGACCCTAATTGTAAAGAAACCATTTATTATCATTACATGCATTTTCATTTTTTTCTTTTTCAGTATTCTATGAGTGTACCTGTAGCACGTCACTGTATTTTACAGACATAAAATACCAATTAAACAACTATACCAATTAAATAACTATCAATGCATTTATATTTTGACATAGAGAGATGCAACTGACAAAGTTATTTTTAAAAACTGTGAAATCATGAGCAACCGAATTTGCTGAAATGACTGTATCATTGGACTGGGGTTTTCAAAAGTTCAAAAGACTGTAGTGAAAGTTTTTATTTTAAGAGCAATCATTGAAAGCATCAACTGACCTTGCTCTTCTCTGTCTCAAGTCAGAAAATAAACAGTGAAAGTGTATCTTTGTGGTTTGCAAGTGATTCAGAGCAGGATGCTCAGCTATTAGAAAACCATCGATTGGACTGGAGGAAATGAGTTGGCTTCAGCATAAGATACAAGCCAATGCTCAGGACTGTGAGATCAGGGCAGGATGCCAAGGTGGATTACATTTCCTGGCAGAAATTCAAGCTCATTGCTAAAGGCCTGGTCTTACTTCGAATCCAGGTTTTTTTTGCAAAAATTCTTGCCTTGATTTTCAATATTTTTCATTCAACATTTCTATCCTTCAAGATTTGTTATATTGTCATAATATTGGTATAAGTTTGAATGCAGTCTGCAAACCCACATTTTTATGTTAAAGTGCACTTACTAGTTTAACACTGACTATCTTTTGAGATTGACAGTCAACACTGTCTAGAGACTTTATTTTCAAAAATATCTCTCACTCTGGAAAATAAACATGCTTGCCAAGAATATTACTCAGAAAAAAAAAGATACTAATATTTCTAGCATATCAAAGCCATTAGCCACTACCGACCAGACTGTTTCAAATCAGGTGTGTGGGGAAGGGTCGTGGCTTGATGGGAAATCAGCAGACATCAGTTCTATTCTGGGCTTGACTTCCATGTCACCTTGAGCGATTCACTCAATTTTTCTGTGGTTCAGTTTGCTCGTGTTTCAAAAAATTGGAATGATAACACCAGGATGTTGTAGGAAGTCATCAGATTAGCAAGAAGCTTTGGACTCTTGAGACAAAGCTGATGCAGAAATAGATGACATCCAAGACTTGCCTCACAGCAATACATCATGTATTCTATGTACTGTATCCTCCTCTTTATTCTTCTTCACTGCTTTAGAGTCCCATGAATTATTCCATTCAGACACTGCATTGTTCTATTTGAATTGCTGTTCAGTTACAAATGATGAGATAAATGTATACTCTACTAAAATCAGTTCATTTTGATTCAGCACAACAAATGTTGATGGAGTACTTGTAGAAAGTAGGTTATTTGATGCTAATCCATAATCCCCTAATACTAAAAAGGAGATCTTCTAGCTCCTTTTTTTCCAACCAAAAAGTACCTAAAGTTGGCTTAATAACAATACCTCATATTTGCCAAGCAATTATTAGCAGCTAGCTATTTTGCTGAGTACTTGTCCTATCTCATTTAGTTTTCAGAACTCCATGAAGTGTGTTTTATCAGTATCTTTACAGGCCAGAAAACTGAATGAAGTTTAGCAAAGACTCAGAGTCACTCAAGCAGTCAGGAGCATAACTGTTGTTACTCAACCTTTGGATGCTTTGCTTCTAGCCATATTGTTCTTAAATTAGTAATTGCCAAATGTGAGTGAGCTTGTGACATATTTGACATGCTTGTCAATGACACAGATTCCTGCATCTGCACACACAAATAGTCCTTATGCTATGGCTTATTTATTGCATGTTAGAAACACGTCTAAGGATTATCTAAGGATTAAGTTGCTCATCTCCTGTGAACTCAGTAAGGACTGAGGGTCAGAATCAAGAACTTATAGAAAGCTGGTTGGGTACCTCCTGTTCTCAGGTTGAGATAAATAAATGGGTGGGCATAACACACCTGGAGGTATTGCATGGTTAAACAAGTGTGGCTAAGGAGACTGACAAAATGCAATTATGCTTATACATCTCAACATCAAGTATTTGTTTAAATATGACTTAGTTACTACTCAGCTCTTATTATTAGTTAGTGAACTTCTACAGAAGACTGAATTAAGATTGTCAAATTTTAAGTCAGTGCTTCTCAATTTCAGCATATTGGTATTTTATGCCAAACAATTTTGTGTGGGTGTGTGCATGGAGTATTCTCTACATCGTGGGGCGTTTACCAGTATCCATGACCTCTAACTACTAGAAGCTAGCAGCATGCACTCCCTAGTAGTGACATTTTAAAAAAATACCTCTAGACTTTGTTAAATGTCCCTTAAAGTACAAATCACCTTTGTTTGAGAACCACTGTTTTCTATGTTATACCAGGTAACTCAGAACCTTGGAGAGATTGTTTCCTATAACATCTCTTACTTGAAAATGATCTGTAAAGAATCCAGAGTTCAATAGGCCTGTTCCTTGTTCTTAAAGCATGTATGTTCTATTAGAACAACTACATGTTTGCAAATATCAGCATCAATTACCATAAAAGAGCTTTCAAGGGCCAATGGATCCAGTGGCAATTCTCATCTCAGACTCCTTGAAAAGTCCTGCATGTTTAGGAGAAAAACAATCTAAACATGAAGAGAGAGACCAGTCAGAAATGTGGGCTTCTATCCACAGCTTAGAGTATGTGTGGTGGCAAGGGAAGAATTTCAGGAACATGACCTGGAGAAAGAAAAAAGAGAATGCGAACCTGCCAAGGCCCTGGGGAAGAGGCAGCCATTGTTAACTAGGTTTAGAGGCTTGCGCTGAGAAGGCAACAGACAACGGTGGGAGTAAGGAGGACAGAAGATGAGTCAGTGGAGGCAGGAAAGAAAACCACTTTGGGAAGCTTTGTTTGGAAAGGGATGAAAGTTAGGGTTTGAGAGGTAAAGCAGAAGAAAAGGAAACTTAAAAATGATACATTCACAGACTGGTTCCAGAACTAGACAGGCCAGGTTATATAACATTACCAAGGTGTAAAAGTTATGTGGTTAAAGGAGTTTACTTCTTTGAAGATTATCATTTATACAAAGTCAGGATAGGAGGTAATTAGCCAGAACTCTGGTTTTGGTGGTTTTAAAGCACAGAAAGAAAAAGTTGCAGGATGGATTGTCTTTTCTTGCTGGCACTTCCTTGAGAAATCACAGAAATAAGGGGACTTTTTTTGAGACACATAAGAGCCAGATGGTTCTGTAAAACATTGACTTTCCTCAGGCCTTCAGCCAGTGTTGTGCTGCTAAAAGTTTAACAACTGACTTTCTAGGACAGAACAAAACACTCTTATTTGTATTTTTTGTTGATTTTTATGGTGTAGACACTCTCACATGGACAATTTCAAACTGCCATCAAGAAGTCATTGAACAAGGAATAGGGAGAAGGTGCATACAGTTGACTTTTGTTCACTTGTGTGAACTAGTATGAATTGATGTGACCTTGTCTTCACTGTCATTTTTTCCCGAATGCCACTTTCCCAGCCTGTAGACATTGACCAAGCATTTACGCAGAACTAAAACCTTCAGATGAAAGGTATTTCAAGTGCCCACTTGTCTCAAGGTAATAATTATCATCTTTGTGACTTTCCACCCATAGCACCCTTCGGAATGCGTGGGAATAGGACACTCCAGCAGCTGAAAGTCAACTTGAAAGTTCTGGGGCAAGTGTGGTCCACCAAAGATTTTTAGAACAAAAAGAAATAAATAAACTAACAGCAGAAAAGTGGCCAAAGTGAATGGGTCATGTAGGCAAAATTAAAATTGTAAGTTTTGCTGTTTGATGACTTGGAGGAGGTTTTATACATTGGACAGAGAAGTAACTGTTGTCATCTATGTGATCAGAGAATCAGGAGTGCAGTGTGATAGAAGCATTTCCAGCCTAGTCAACAATCTACATTTCCTGCACCCAAGAAGGAATAGTTTCTATTCCCCGAGAAAAGAGCTGGAAAGGGAATGAACAGATGTGGCTGAGTTCAATGTATCTAGAAGTTCTTGTGCTTCATGTCAGTTCTTGTGATGAAATTACATCACAAGACTGAGGTATTGTAAAAGCTTCCCAATTTAAGGAAAAAATCCAGGATAGAGCCTTCATGTGCCCTTGTCTTTTGTTTCTTGTTTGTTAGAGGAATAAATCTTCTCATTATAGGGTTATTAATTTAAGAATCCAAATGACCACACAAATGTAGTCTGAGTGCCCATTTTTAATACTTTTTGGGAGCATACAAAAGAATATATTTCCATCTCCCTGATGATTAGTGAGGTTGAACATTTCTTCATGTGTTTGTTGGCTGCTCGGATGTCCTCTTTTGTGAAGTGTCTGTTCATATCTTTTGCCCATTTTATAATGGGGTTGTTTGTTTTTTTCTTTTCAGCACATTTTAGTTCCTTGTAGATCCAGGATGTTAAGTCTTTGTCAGACCTGGTGTTGGCGAATATTTTTTCCCAGTCTGTAGGCTATCTTCCTGCTCTCTTGATGGTTTCTTTGGCCTTGCAGAAGCTTGTCAATTTAATAAGGGCCCACTTGTCTATCTTCTCTCTTATGACCTGTGGGTTTCGGGTTTTGTTCAGGAATTGGATGCCAGTTCTGATTTCCATGAGGGCATTTGCTTCATTTTCTAAGGTTCTTATGGTTTGTCAGAATGGTAATTATCAACAACTCAGAAAATAACAGCCGCTGGAGAGGGTGTGGCGAAAAGGGGACACTTCTACATTGTTGATGGGAGTATAAACTAGTGCAACCTCTGTGGAAAGCAGTGTGGTGATTCCTAAATGCTCTAAATATCAACCTCCCATATGACCCTGCAATCCCCCTACTGGGAATATATCCTGAAGAACTCAAATCACTCTATAAGAAAGATACCTGCACATGTATGTTTATCGCAATGTTGTTCACAATAGCAAGAACCTGGAAACAACCATGCTGCCCATCAAAAGAGGACTAGATTAAAAAAATGTGGTACATATTCACGATGGAATACTACGCGGGTATAAAAAAGAACAAAATCATGAACTTCACAGCAACCTGGATGGAACTAGAGTCTATAATACTGAGTGACCTCTCACAGAAACAAAGATCTGAGTATTACATGTTCTCACTCATATAATGGACCTTGAATATCCAATGTAATACTATAAGAAAATGACTGACGGTACTGGGAAACTATGGGGGGGGATGGGATTAACAGTAGCAAATATCTGTCTGGCAATGGGGAAACACCTCTCATCAACAGGGTGCCTGAATGAAACATGATTGTACACCTAACCCTTAACTGTACCCCACAAAACCATAATAAAAAATATTGATAAAAAATAATATATTTCCATTCTATCAAAATATATAAAACATCAACAGTGAATAATGAAAGGAAAGCAACCCATAATCTGAGAGGCATATATAGTTTTATAATTTTGTCTTTTTCTTCTAGTCTTTTCCCCCTTTGTTTTGTCTGCTTTATCATTTTATCCTCCCAAGTACTTAGACCAATGAAATGTGCTTCTAGTTTATATCATCTTTATAAAAAACAGCATTAGTGAATACATGCTGATGAGAGAAATAAACTATGCACATACTCCTCTTTATACCTCTCTGTCCCCTACCCTGTAAATAAAATATTTGAATATAATTTACTACAAGAGGAGAGAATATTTAATTTCTTAATCTGAGCTCAAGTGAAGGTGTGTGGGTTGGAGAGCTCTCTGGGAAACAAGAACAGACCTTTTTGTTTGTTTAACAACTGGATGATGTGGAGTTACCTCATTAGGCCCATGCAGATTTAATGGTGCTTTATGGAAAGTGCATTGGTAGGTCCCTGCAGAGAGCAAACAATGATTTTCCTTGAAGATTTCCAAGGCTTTTTGAATCTCTTCTCCATAATTATCCCATTTGGTTTGGATTTTATTTTAATAGCACGGACGTTAGTATATTTAGCCCGTTGTCATTCTCTTGCACAACTCTCAGTGAATTTTTCTTTCTGGAAATTCTGCTGCCTGTTTACTGGACTCATATTCTACAGCGTGTCGGGATCGTAAAATTTTTATCTTTTTAGTTAAGTGGGATAATACACAAATGGTGCTTAGACGTCTACCTGGCACATTATAAGGACTCAGTAAATGTTAGCATTTGTTTCAGTCTCATATTTTCCATCAGAAATTTCAGAAGAAGGAAATAAAACCATTCTGATTACATGAGGCCAAAATGAGATTTTAAGTCCAGGAATTGTATTTAACTAAAAGAAGCATCAGTTGTCAACAGAAGAGTCATTCTCTGCTTCTCAGTATTGTATGGCTGCTTTAATTTTTGTTATTGTTGCATTCTTAAGTTTCTGGTCTATACTATAATAAAGAGGACAAACTTTTATTAGCACTAGTCTCAATGACTGATAATAACACGATCTCTGATATTTTCAAGACTTGACAATCTGGCTGTCTTGCAGACATTTGCTCAGTTCACCGCATCCCTCAGGAGAAAGCAGAAGAGGATTTTATTAAGTAAAGTGATACATGGGGAGGCCCAAGCATTGGCAGCAATATTGAGTCACCAGTTGAAAGGTAGGGGCCAATCAGAAGTTGTCTTAAACCTTTCTTAACATTGTGCTTCGCTGCCCTCTCTCCTTTTGTTTATCTGAAAATCTTTATTATCTATTTAGACAGTGTCATTTACTAAGATGAAGCTTGACCCAGGGAATCCTGCATGCGCTTTTCTCATAGAACATTTTAAAATTACCTTTGCAGTTGTGGATTAGTGGGACCAGGCTGGAATTATTTTCCATGTGTTTTCTATGTAATCTTTTGGTTCTCTCCTTACCTATTGATGCTAGATAATGGGTCAGATATTTCTGGCTCAACACAACATCCTCGGTGCCAGGGTGATCCAGGTGCCCTAATCCAGAAGAAGGGAGGATTCCCAGGACTGTGTCATCCAAAAACTCAAACAAAAAGATGACATCTAAAAGAGAAAACAATACAGTTCATTACAGTCATATATGAACCTTGGATACGAAATTCCATGACATTTTAGAGGTTGAGGAGTGGACATTAAAGGTCTTTCAGCCCCAATTTTTTTTCTCAATCAGCTTCATTGAGGTAAAATATAGATACAGTAAAACCCATCAGTTTCAGGTGTACAATTTGCTGTGTTTTTTTTTAAACAAACCTATTCAGTGGTATACCCATCACCACAATCATGATTTAGAATATATTTTCATCATTCCAAATGTTCCCTCTTGCATCTTTGTAGTTAATACCCTAACTCAAAGTCCATTTGCTGGAAACCACTAGTTTTCTTTCTGTCAGTACATTTTTGCTTTTTAAAAAAGTTATTATGACTGATAATTTTAGCAATTACCTTGTGTCACACAATTAGGACAACAACTATGGGTAAAGTAATTCCTCAAGAGAACAAATCTTGGCTCTACTTAACCAAGTAAGTGAACCAGATATGTGCTTCAGTTTCCTCATCTGCAGAAATAGGGATAAAAATTATCCCTAATTCTTCATCACAATATTTTGAGGATTAAATGGGATAAAACACAAATGGTGCTTAGACATTTACCTGGCACATTATAAGGACTCAACAAATGTCAGCATTTGTTTCAGCCTTACATTTTCCATTAGAAATTTCAGAAGAAAGAAATGAAACCATTGTGATTACATGAGGCCAAAATGAGATTTTAAGTCCAGGAATTGTATTTAACTAGAAGCATCACCAATCGTCAACAGAAGAGTCATTCTCTGCTTCTCAGTGTTATATAGCTGCTTTAATTTTTGCTATTGTTGCATTCTTAAGTGTCTGGTCTATATTATAATAAAGAGGACAATCTAAAAAAAAAAGATGACATCACCAGATTGGTCCTTTGGGAGTATAAGCTTCTGAATTTGAGTTCTAGTCACATTTTTCAGCTTGCTCCTCCAGTTCCCTGTACTAGAAGCAAGTAAGTGTGCTGCTAGGATACTAAGACTAGAGTGGAATAAAATATAATTAGATTGTGAGAGAGATTTCAATGGTCAGTAAGACTTACACATTTTTGTGAAATAAAACAAATAACTTTCTCTTTTGAATTGATACAAAGAGATTTCTACTCTCATGATCTACCCATGCATAAAGGTGTCGATTTTTTTCTAATATTCTACAGGACATTCACTGTCTCATCACTGACAAACTCAGAGAGTCTTTACTAAAAGTTGTGTGCAACAGAGTGGTAGGGTGAGGGTAGGGATATTGAGGAATTCTGGTAATAGAATGATGTTATTATCACACCTCAGTTGAGCCTCAGAATGACTTTCCCAATGTTCACAGTTGGTCAACATTAAGATGGAATTTGAATCCAATTCTTCTGATATCGGTCTTTGTAACCTTAAATCCAATTTTCTATCCTCTATAGCACTGTTGTCACCTGCATATAGAGTGTTCGATAAAGGTTTGCTGAGCAGGATTGAATGAACCTGCAGGCCAAAGGGAGTTTTAGACATGGCTTCCCAATAAAGACAATTTCCTATTGACCAGTTTTTGTTCTGCCTCTGAGTTCATTTGATAAGAGACTTGATTTGGGATTGTTTTAGCAGATAAGTTGAGTTAATATTTATTTTAGGAAACTGGGATTAGTGAAGATGGGTGAGGAATGAATTATACATTCTCTGAGCAACTGAAGGTCGTTAGGAAAACACACAGCTACTGGAGATTTCCTGGTAAGACTCGCACAATGAGGGCTGGAGGTGATTTCCAAATCTTCTGGTTTCTATTTATTGGAGTCACTTTGGCAGTGGTGAGCTGGGACAATTAGGCTGTTAATTAAAATAAGATGGAACTTTTAAAAGACAGAGTGACACATCTTTATGTAAATACCGAAAGGCAGCTCCTGAGGCTGGCAGACAATGCAGGAAGTACAGATGGGAGAATCATAGGCTTCGGGTGTTTTGTTGAGTCAGTATGTGTAAAAAGCCAAGGAGAAGGTAATGAGGTAGGGAGAATCAACTCAACTAGCAAAACAGAGTCCAGCAAAGGCAGCCGTTCTAATGCAGAGTCCAAAAAATGTAAGCAACTCAGCACTTAGAATAATGCCAGTACTAGAAATGTCTTTCCAGAGAAGCAAAAAATATCCTGTAGAATTAAAATGGAGGTTAGAATTAGTCAAAAATAATAGCTATTAGATCATCTTTCATCCTCATGTCCCATGTACCAGGCACTGTGCTAAGTACTTTACAGGAAGTAGCATATTACATAGTCAAAGAAGCCCTATATGCTAGATTCCATCATGCAAAATTTGTAGATGAGTAATTGTGCCATTGTACTTCAGCTTGGGCAAAAGAGCAAGACCCATGTCTTAAGAAATAAAATTGAAGATGAAGAAACTCTCTAAAAGTTTGACTTTTGGGGTCCAAATTTATAAGTCTAAACTGGAGAACCAGAATACGAAACTCAAACCCAGTGGATATCAAGTGTTCTTGTGGTTATTGGGTATGCGTATGTGAAGACAGAAGAAACAGAGAGGAGGTCTTATTTGAAGTGTCCTGCAGGGAGATGGATTTCATGTACTAAATTTTGGGGTTTTATGCATTTCCAAAGTCATTTTCTATGATAGAGAAGAAATACCCAGCCCTTATCAAGCTGATAGAAATGAGGTTAAGAATATTTTATTTTTCTGTTTAGGATTGACTAACTCAGAAACAGAGCAAATATGGACAAGTGAGTAAAGTTGACCAGGTGTTCTAATAAGAGAGCTAGTGATAACAAAGGCAAGAGAATAAAGGTTGTCTGAGTGTCATACATTATTCGTTCAGCAAATGTTTGTTGAGTGCCTGCCAATTTCAAGGCAATGTCTTAGGAACCAGAACACAACATATGCAGCGGGTAACTAAGTTATAGCATAAAAAGAGCAGATGAGGTGGTAGGCAAAGACATGGTGGTAGGAAAGTCTCAGCATTGTCACTAACTAGCTAAGTGGCCCCAAGCATGTCACTTAAACTCTTTGAGCCTCCCTTTCTTCATCTAATGGGAGATCTAATAAATCCCATTTCCAAGGGTCACTGTAAGGAATAAGGAATGAAATGCATGTAAAATGCCTGGCTCATAGTAGGCATCCCTAAATAGCAATGATAATTTTATTCATTGTTAAGGGTTTAATTCCTCTTTAAAAATTATGTCTAATTCTTTTGACAGCGTAATAAGGTGTTACCTTCCTCGTTGCTTCTTCCCAAATATTCTGTAGAATCTAGATGTTTCACCTTGCTTCCTGGAGGATATTAACATAATCAATAGATTTCCAGGATGTTAAATTCTACATTTCTGAACTCTGCCCACCCTCTGCTTCCTTATTTCTTCCCATGTGGTGGTTAATTCTATGTGTCAATTTGACTGGGCCACAGGATGCCCAGATATTTGGTCAAATATTATTCTGTGTGTAACATGACAGTGCTTCTGAAAGACAGGATCATTTTAATCCATAGGTTGAATAAAGCAGATTGTCCCCCTTAATGTAAGCGGGCTCTCACCTAATCCGCTGAAGACCTGAATTGAACAAAAAGCCAGACATTTCTTATGAGTAAGAGGAATTTTTTCTGCCTGACTAGCTTGAGCTGGAACACAGTCTTTTTTTTTTTTTCCTTTAGATTTGAACTGAAATACTGATTATTCCTGAAATTCGACTCTGCCTGCTTTCAGACTGGAACTTACACTGCCGACTCTCCTGGTTCTCATGCCTTTGGACTGGATGTAAGCTGGAATTACACCAGGGGTTCTTTTGGGTCTCCAGTTTGCCGACTGTGGATCTTGGAACTGGTCAGCCTCCATATCTGTGAGAGTCAATACTTTAAAATACACACACACTCTCTCCCTCTCCAACAATTAGTTTCGTTTCTCTGAAGAACCCTGATGTATAGAGTTGAGGGTGCATAGAGATAGGATCTTACCAAGGTTATATCAGTGCCGAAGAAGGATGATGGTGTAGTGTCCAGCTCTGTTTCTATTGTTTCTAGTTCAGAGGTCCTTCTGTATAATTCTTTATTCTAGCTACCTCCCAATAATAGCTACTACTTCATAATTAAAGAAGGAAGGAATGCAACTCAGAGGTCTCCTTCACAAATTGAGATGACCCAAAATTCATCAGCTATGACCCTAGCTAGGTGATGAGAGAAAGATGGGCCCTGCCAATATTCAAGACAAAGGGAGTGGCCTACCATGTATTCAACACATACTGGATACCTAGCAGGCTCACATGTATTATCTCCTTTAATTCTCACAAAATCTACCCTTGTCTCTGCCTAAATCCAAAACTCACATTTTCTTCATGATGACAAATCAACTCTTTAAAACTGGGACAAAGAATGGATGAGGGAGACTCCAAGTCCCCCTCCCAAAATTTCTAGTAGGAGAGAGCCTAAGGGCGTCTGAGGATGTGTGAGATGGCTGGATTCTGCTGATGACCCTGAATCCAGCTTCCCATCTCCCGTCTGTCCCTCTTCACCATCAGCTGCATATGCCTGCATGTACACATGAGTCTGGGAAGATGCTGGGACCTGGCAGGCAATGCTTGTTTTACAGCCAAGCACACCTGCTTCCTGCAGCCTTCCAAACCCTTTAGCTGTTGGCTGCTGGACTGGCTGATTATCTCGCTTCAGACTCAGTGATTGCATTCTCTTTCCAGGGAAAAACGAACGCACTCTCTCTCACTCTCTCTTTCCCATTTCTCATTTCCTCATGCTTTCTCTTTCTTTCCCACTCCCACTGCCAATAATCTCCTTCCCCCTTTCTTCCTTTCTCCCTCCTTCCTTTCACTTCCTTCTTCATGTTTTTTTTTTTTGGTTAGGCTTTGTTCTCAGTTTACAAAGATCAAAGGCAAAAATAAAAACCAAAAAACAAACAAACCCACATTGTTTTGAATGCTTTTTGCTGAAATTTGTAGATGAGTCTTATTCTGTTCAAATAGTCCTGTGCATCTGACCTCTCCTTTTTTACCCTAAATTTGGCACTCATTTTCCTTTGCAGCTTTTTTCTTTCCTGCAGAATTTTTACCCCATCATAAACACTGGTGTTTGTTCTGACTGGTGCTACGCTATTTGCCATGCAAACAAAATTTCACTTTGAACATGATTTTAATTTGATAGATGTTCTGGTTGTCATGCAAGCAAGATCTCACTGGCAGAGTATCTCTTTTTAAGCCAATTCTGGTAACTTAGCACATCCCCCCAATCATTCTTATCAATTTGGTCTTATTACAGTCCAGGATTTGAGGTTATTAAAAAGACTTTGATTGCAATTGTTGAATTTTTATTTCATAGCATTTGCACATGCTCAAATGAATACATGCTTACCATGGATTTCTAAATGGCTAAAATGAGAATCTGGGGGGGTGTTTTGTATATATGTGCATATGTTTATACACACAGATGTCTGTGTATGTACATACAAATATGCAAAATACATCTGTGCCCATGTTTCCATGCCCTGCACCTGCAATCATTTTTATTCATATTCATTAGGACAATGACACATTTTGTTTATAAAAGAAGAAAGAGAGGGGGAAGCAGCTCTAGTTTCTGGTGCTCAATTTCAGATGGTACAAGTCTGGCTGGCAGGATGTTTGTGCCCTTACATTGTAGTAGTCCATAAACAGAAGTAACCTGGGGTCCAGTGGTGCAGTAGGGTTAGAGACATGCTGAGGAGATTAGAGGTTAGTCCAGGGGAAGACAAAGAAGGGCCTGAGTTATTACTATT
This sequence comes from Carlito syrichta, assembly GCF_000164805.1. NCBI lineage: Eukaryota > Metazoa > Chordata > Mammalia > Primates > Tarsiidae > Carlito > Carlito syrichta. The sequence goes on along the minus strand of NW_007231754.1, from coordinate 127,249 downwards.
ATTATTTTTCTCCTGAGCTCTAAGGGGTAATTTGGTAAGTAGCCTCACACATCAGTACCCTGTAGAGATGGCCTCCACTAAAGAGAACATCTGCTCAAACTCTCTCTGCCCTTCCTTGAACAGTCTACACCTGATGACTTCTCAGTGTAAAGGTGTAACCTAGACTTGAATATCTCATCCTTAACTTGGGATGGTCATACAAAAAAACCCAGGATAGTCATACAAGAAAAGGCCACTGAAAGTGAACCCACAAAAATGAGGACATCCATTTTGAAAAACATAGTAAAAGCAAGTATAACTGACAAAATGTATGAAAAATAAAATGAATAATTACAAGTTTATCTTATATTTAAAAATATGTCACACATGTAACTATGATCTAATTCTTAGAATAACAAAGCATGAATCAAGTATATTTCATTGTCTTGAAGGTGAATAATTTTTGTTATAAACATATGAGATCAGAATAAAATGCTTTTCACTTCCCAACTGTCTTTCATAACAAGACCTTAAAGAAAGTACTATTTAGAAAAATTAGCATTTCACTCATTTTTTTCAAGCTATTTCCTTAATTTTTAATAGTAAAATTATTCTTTCTTGAAATAGTTTTAGATTATCTTTGTAGTTTCTCTCTTCCTTAATGTTGGCTGATTTAACCCTGTCACCTACTCATCTACCAATGGTTTCATAGGAGATTTGGACCCTTCTCCAAGATCACTCTCATCTCTTTCATCAATTTTATGAAACCATTTGTGAAATTCTCGGTTCTTTTACGATCACTTTGTATTGCATTCCTCAAGTTGGGATACCATCTCCAAACAAATACATTATAACACATGACAATCATTGGGAGTGTAACCCACACATACTTGGTGCAGTAGGTCAGAATAGAGATATACATGAGTAGCAACTCACTTCATACGTGGTCATTTAATTAATGAAATATTTTTCCTATTACTTTGCCTTTTGCTTTTCTAGAAATGATGTCACCGTGGAAACAAGTTGAGGGAGAATTGAATGGAATATGACATTTTCTTTATCAAGAATGATGTCTAAGAGCTGCATTGTAGATTGGAGGCAAGAGGGTGGGCGTATTCAAGATCCAAAGATATAGGAAACAGACAAAAAAGCAGAAATTCAGGGTAAATGGTTTATTCCATGTGGCCTGGATGAGGCTTATATTTTCTAAGCTGGTTTTTGCTGAGGGCTGATACAGAAGGATGGACACTTTATGGCTATGATAATGCAGTAGACTAGTTTCCCCATTGAAATGTCACAGGTGGAGATTAGTAATGTAGCCTCATCAGAAGCTCCAACCAACCCTCTGAGGCTGGATGATCCTTCAGTATTGTCCCAAGTTAAGGATGAGAAATCCAAGTCTAGGTTACACCTTTACATTGAGTAGTCATCAGGTGTAGATTGTTCGAGGAAGGGCAGAGAGAGTTTGGACAGATGTTCTCTTTAGTGGAGGCCATCCTTACAGGGTGCTGACATGTGAGGCTACTTACCGAAATACCCCTTAGAGCTCAGGAGAAAAAATAATAATAGTGATAACTCATGCATATTGAAAGCTTACTGTGGATGTGTATAGTTATCATTCAAGTTACTTCACTTGAATTTTTTAAAACAATTTAACCAGGCTTATAAGAAAGGTGCAATTATTATCTTCACTTTAAAGATGACAAAATTGCTGTTCAATTAGTGAATAGAAGAGCACTAAGGTTACTATTTACAGTTTCATGTGTGCCCAAACTACCACCATTCATCAAGCAATTCTCCTGTGAGGTCTCCCTCATCACCAAGGCAAACCACATAAGTTACTCTTTTTCATCACACATTCTACATATGACAAAATTTTTTTTCAAGGGTGCCTTTATCAGCATATTTTACCTCTATTATTTCTTACAGAGACCAGATACCTATTCTCATGAATACAGAGAGGAAACACAAGTCTTATGTACTTACTTATTTACTATATCAAAAGTAGCTAATCAGCATTATTATATTTTAGAATGATACAGGATTTAGGGGGAGTCAGTAATAAATAAGTCAGATAAAGTCATTGCCTTAGGAAAGTTACAGCCTAAACATTTACAGAAGTCAAGTGATTTTTCCCCAAATCATAGACTTGGTGATCAAAATTAGGGCTGATGTTGGGACTCTCTGATTCCAGAATCTCTGGGCTGATTACACCACCTGAATCTTGATTCTTTCTTCCAACTTCCTCTTTTCTAGATACAAATGGAAAAAGTGCTCCATTTCTCTGGGGCCCTCTAGTTCTGCACTTAATACCCTGCAAGGTGAGATCACTCACTCATCAGCTCTCCTGACCTGATGAATAACATCACACCTTAACGTTTAACAATTTTCTCTTGATGTTTCTCATTATCTGCCAGCAAAAGCAACAAGCAAACAGAGGAACAAAGACAAGATGAAAATTGTCTTGTTAATAACTAGGCTAGAAAACTCTAATTTGGATTTTTTAATTTCAGTGAAACACCTGTTCTCAGGCAGGTGCATGGACCAAAATATTTTTAGCAATTCTATCCCACCATGTGTGGATGTTCTCTCCTTCAGGAATGAAAGGACTCACCAAAGGAAGTAAAATCCCAAGGCTGAATGAACATGGGCGATACGGGTTTTTAGAATAACCTGAAGCAAGCTAATACAGAATTGCGCTATACATGATGGATTTGCATAGATAATTTATGTTCTAAGTGGATGGCCAAAAAAAGTGAGGGTTTTTCCTCTCTTCTTGTTTGAGGTTTTATTGTTGCTGTTGTTGTTTATATAATGCAAGTAGGTTCCTTAACCTCTGTGATTACATTTCAATTATGACAACTGTATAAATCCTTCTTCCTCAACCGTCAGGGTTAAATATATAAAAACTATCAATACTCACATAGCAAATACATAGAACATAGACGTCCTGGGTCAGGAAAAAGGAAATAACCACTAATCTAATACCTTGTGCAATTGTGGCTCTATCATCATTTATGAATGCCTTGTTTTAATGTCTTCTATCAATTCCCTTCACATAGATCATGCAATTCTAAAATGATAGCATGAAGAATGAGTCCTACCATACCTGGGGTTCTACTCTGTGCCAGGAGCTGCACCAAGTGTTTTATATACATGATTTTACTTACTCTTTTAAATCTAAAATCAGGTTCAAGTTGCTCAAAAACACTTAGATCTTGGAGACAGAATCAGAATTTGATTGCAGAGGTGTGTGTGACTAAAACCTGCCATTTTCACTAATTACATTGACTTGCCATAATCCTAGTAAAGTGTGCATAGAGTTAACACATTATTATATGTATCTCCATGCATAGATCTTCTTGATCATGAGAGAGGGCTCTCAGAGGCTTGGTGACAAAAATCATTTCTCAAATTTCTACCATTACTGGCATTGGACTGACACGGTGGGAATGAAAAGACAACATGGACATAGACTTTGCTTTCAAGGGAGTTGTAATTTGTAAGAAAATAATAAGTTACCATTTGTAAGTACTTTGGCTTAAATTGCTGAATTTCTTCACTCCCACTTTTGAAATAGACAAGAGAGTTCTGATTATTAATCTATTTTAAAGATCAGTATCTTCATCTGTAAAGTGGATTCTCATTTAAAATAGTGTCTGATAAAGGATTGCCAAGTGCTATAGTAAGTGAGGAGATTTATTTGTTGACAGTGTAATTTCATGTATACATTTGCAAAAATTATTATCACGATGTTAAAATGACAATGAAAACGTATAGCTTAAATTCTATGGGGCTTGGAGGAGAGCTAGGGAAGAAGGGACAAAGAGACCATGCAAAACTGTATTGTAAGTTTTCTATTTATGAAGTATTTTGTTTATTCTTGTTTTACAGAGAGAAAAATAAGGCACAGAGAAGAAAAATATTTGACTCAAATGAAATGAAAGACATTTCATAGCGTGTCAGCTATGCAGCAGGGAATAAAATTCAAGCTCTTTTAACCCTCAGTCCCAGGTTCCTCCTCCCACGTGACATGGCCAGCCCAGAGAAGGACATCCATCAGAAGAGGATATCTCTGGGACTCAGTTTGCACTGCAGTTTCAGCTCTTAAGATAAAGTCAAGTATCTTGTTTCTTCCCAAATGCATGTCTTTATGCAGATTGATAGCAGGCAGCAGTGAAAATCAAGGGATTACCTTTAGACAATCATGAAAGTTTTGGCCTTTTTCTTTTTAGTTCTGCTAATATAGTTAATAATTGGATCAGACTCTGGATAGAATGTAGAATGAAGACAACTCTCTTAGCATAGATGACATGTATTGTGTTACTAACTATAAATGTTAGCAAAGAAAGATCACTTCAATTATTTTGAGGGAGATCAGTGCTTGCCACACAAAAGTGTTAATACAAATCAAAGAAGTTTATCTGTAGGTAAAATTAAGGGGACATGAAAGTGAAGCATAGAATTTGTGGTAGTCTCAAGTTTATTTTCTAGATATTTCTGACTCTCTTCATTTTGGGAGCATACGATGATTAAATTTCTGATGTCTATGAAATTAGGTGGGGCTGTATGAATATTTCTAGTCAACCAATTATGAGCAGATGTGATAAGGAACAGACACCCAACGACCAGTTCGTTTGTTCTGTCTGGTATGTTTACCGCCAATGTTTGGCACAACAACTGCTCCAGCAGTCCAGGTTTCTGAGTAAATCGACGAGAAAAACCCCACCCTACTCTCTCCTGCTGCTGACCAGCAGTGGCCGTGTAGCAAGAGTAAGAGATATATTTTTGTTATTTTAAGCTTTGAGATCTTAGGGTAATTTGTACTTCAACCTATCCTAGTCTTTGAACTGATATAAGATTAGTCGTGAAACTTACTCAGGACAAATGTTGGTATTCTTTGCCACAGTCCTCTTTAGCATCAGTCTTTCTAGTACTTTCTTTTAAAGAATGCTACTGAAACTCACAAATAGTAGTATCTGCAGATGAAAAGTATCCCCCTTTCTATTCCTTAGATAATACCTTCACCCCACTAGGTTGAGAAGCCAGATAAATTCAGAGCCATTTCTATAACCTTCTTCCTCACTTCCAGATACAGTTAGACTTCATATTCTGTATGTTGCATGTAATAAATTATCCACCAACATATCTTATCTTGAAAATATTAAATACTTCCTTCATTTATGCATTTGTCATGACAATACTCTCTAGATGTTCTTTCCACCTGAAACATCTTCACCAATGTAGTCCTGAGGCAAAATTGGCAGTTAGTATCAGATACACTGTAGGGTATGTATATGTGTGTGGTGGGGTCTGATTATGTTTACTGCATATATTTATTTATCTGACCATGTTTATGAATTTATGCTAGCTATCTAATTAATGGTATGTATTTCATTCTGTATGTGGAATCTCTCATGTTAAACTCATGTTTCAATAACGTACTTTGTGTATATGTGTGTGTGTGCATGTGTATAAGACATTGCAGTGGGGTGTAGGGTTCAGGTAGGGTTACCTAATTCATACAAACTATCCTGACAGGTGGCTAAAAAATTGTGATACCCAGAATAAGTGTACCAAGAAAAATGCAAATTATACAGGACTATGCCTACATAAAAAGAATTTCTACTTGTCTTGATAATCTCGTTTTGTTTGAAAACCAAACATCATTGAATATTCTCTGAAAAAAAGAAAAACTTAAAATATTTCCTTATAATGTGTAGAAGTAATTAACTCTTATTTTTTTGTTCTATATTATCAAACACTCTCTTTGACTGTGGTTGCCTAAGGGATTACTGCTAGAAACTTCATGCTCAAATATAGGTTTACTATATTATGCTATATAGTTCACCTCAACCTGTTGATTCATGTTCCAGTTGGAAGTTCCCTGAAAAAAATTACTGCTTGGTTGCAATGTAATGTGTCATGATGAAAAAAACAAATAATCAAAAACACCAGGACACAAAGCCTCATAGCACTTATCTGATCTGACCACACATAAAAGGATGCATGTCTGCTATTTATACTGCTCAGACTAGAAGTTAGAGGCTAAGACATTTATAACAGTGGAGTTTCAACTGCCAAAAGTAGCAAGATACTTCCTTATTTGTCAGCTGTGGTGATAGTGCTGGTGATAGGCCAAAGTCCATAAAATATCAGTCAGTAGGATTATAAAATAATCCTTACTTACAAGTATTGTTAAGTAACTTTGTGTATTCCACATTTTGCCATTCTTGGAAGAATAATAAATCATAATGCACTGACCTTATACCTACCTTTTGATATAAAAGTAAACTATAAAATTATGGTTTTGTGTAATTTAAAGACGATAATACAAAACTGAGAAGAAAACTTACATTTAAAAAGCATCTACAAGCAGTTCAACTTAAGAATAAAATAACAAACATAATAGAACATTGCATCCTTATCACACATACCTTAAAAATAAGGAAAAAAATCTTGTCTTCAATAACTGCTAAGTCTATGCAAGTAAATCTCAATAATATCTATCTGGGCATCATCCATTTAACTGTTAACAAACAGAGTTGATATCCACTGGCGATTGAAAAGCTAGACTCATAGCCCTCTCTGGAGAAATGAAATCCTAAGTTAATGACTCACACAAAAAGCAATTTTTAAAAAAGAAACCTTGGCAAAGTTTGAAATTTGAAAAGGACTTTTCTTAGACCAAGGAGAGCAATATTCAAGACTAATGTTAAGCTAAAAAAAAAAATGTATCTGACTGAAGCAAAATGCCTGAATTTTTCTCTAAGGTTATCAGTTCAACACCATTTATATGCAGACAGTTTCAGACAGGCAATTTCTTGGAATGTGCAACCACATATATAAATAACTGTCCACATATACATACACTCTCATTCTTCTTGATTTGACTTTTAACTTTAATATGTAATAACAACTTAAACATTTATATACATTATTGAAATTTAATAATCATTTTATTGTATTCATTACTATAAACTCCTTCAATGTAACCTTATTTTAATAAATTTTGTTTTCCTGTTCAATTACACTTTTGTCTACATGAACTCCAAGTCTTTTTGTAAATAGAATGCACAGAAGCACACTTTAAAAATAATATGTAACATCTCTATTCAGTCTTCAATAATTTATGATAATTTTTCTTTTCTTTTTTTTTTTGAGTTGGAGTCTCACTCTGTCACCCAGACTGGAACGCAGTGGCCGCTTCGGACCACCGCAGCCTCGACCTGCTGCGCTCGGGTGATCCTTCCGTCTCAGCCTTCCAAGGAGCTGGAACTAGAGCGCGCTACCACGCCCGGCTAATTTTTGATTTATTGTAGAGACGAGGTCTCACCAAGTTGCCCAGGCGGGTCTCGTACCTGCGGTCTCAGGCAATCCACTCACCTCAACCTCCCAAGGCGCGGGATTACAGGTTGAGCCACCGAGCCCGGCTATGATAATTTTTCTTTTCTTTCTTTCTTTTTTTTTGGAGTTGTAGTCTCACTCAGTCACCCAGGCTGGAGTGCAGTGACACACTCATGGACACCCCAGCTTCAACTTGTTGGGCTCCAGCAATCCTTCTACCTTCCAAGGAGCCGGAACTAGAGATATGTACCACCACGCACGGCTAATTTTTTATTTAATGTAGTGACAAGGTCTCACCAAGTTGCTCGGGCTGGTTTCGAACCCGCGGGCTCAGGCAATCCACTCGCCTCTGCCTCCCAAAGTGCTGGGGTTGCAGGCTGAGTCACCGAGCCTGGCCAGTTTTCTTTTTTTACATTGAATATTTCTTTATGTATTGGTATTCACTTGCTAATCTTACACTTTTGCTAACATCACCTGTAAATAATTGGTTATAAAATTTTTGGTTATAGATTATAAACATTAGGAGACTTGGGACAAGAATTCTCTTTTCTAGACACTATGGAAATTTTGAGATCAAAATAGCTTTTTAAACAACCTGATTGTGAATTTTTTGACTCACACTAAGCTTGCAGTTTTTCAAAATTCATTATCTTCTTCATTCACAGATGGAGATATTAGTAATACCCAGCTTATAGAAGTGTTTAAATTTAATTAAGTGACTGGAAGGCATTAAAATTCCAATTATTGGTTAATGTGATCATTGTTATTCTAACCCTCTTCCTCTTTATACTCCTCTACCTTCTCTTCCTCATTTTCATCCTCATCTTAGATCCTTGGTCCTTCATATTATTCAAATTCTCAGGTACACACAAACACACAGAATAAACATGTTTTCTCAAAAAAGCCTTCTCTGATCATCATAGCAAAGCATACATTATGCTTGGAAACTTTCTAGCCTATTACTCTGGTTTAGTAGCTTCATAATATTTTAATCATCAGAAATTATTTTATTAACTTAATTTTTTATTTGCATGATTATTCTGTTCCACTTTTGACTAAAAGTATGGCTTTATGAAAGCAAAGATTTCCATTATTCTGTTCACTGCCTCAGTGCTTAGAAAAGTACCTACTCCCCAAGAAGTTTCAACAACTATTTGCTGAGTGAATAAGTAAAGACTTGAAATGCAAATCTTTTGAATCCTATGGTCTATATTTTCTCCTACTCTACAATATTCTGCAATTACATGCTGTACTTCTCCAGGCTACCTAAGACCTATGGCAGTGGCATTATCAAAACTAAAAGAAGTAATTCTGACCGACACATTTTGAGATACATTTTTTACTAGGTCTTTGAAAATGACTACATTTTGGCTAGAGAGAACAGGGAAAAGGATATTCTAAGCAGGGGAAGCAGCATGAGAAAGACCTGGAGGCATGAGAGGCATGGTATGTTTTTGGAATATTAAGCGAGCTACAGAAGTTTGATGAGAGTAATGACTTATAAGAATGAAAGTATTTCTGCTGGTCAAATTAATATGGAATTTATTTTCATTGTGAGAAACATAGCCTATATCCAATAGAGAGGTAATTTAAAATATTTGGAAAAGTCTAACAGAAAATAGTTTCAGCAGAAGGAGAAGGAAAAGTTGAGGATGACCTCTAGCTTTCTTGTTGATAGTTAATACGTATAGAAAGAACATTAAGAGAAGAGACAATTTATTGCTAATAACCCTCCCATAAGTATCAGGCATGAGGAAAATAAAGAAAAGACATAATCTCCTATATACCCTGCCAACTAAAATAAATTATAGATTTAAAATAAATTATAATAGCCAAGAGTATGATAGAGCCATTACATGAATGCAAAATCAGTGATGCCTATTCCAAAATGCATCATGATTTAATCCACTCTTCAACAAGATAGGAAAATGCAATATTTAAAAATTCACTGTAGAAAAAAAAAAGAAAGAAAAACTATTACCATTGATAATGTAACTTCAGTCTTGCCATTGTGAAAAGTTGGTTTATGCAAACACTAGAACAGCTTTTATTTCCTTGACTCACATATTTCTTATCCTATGATATTTTGTAATTCTAATAATGGTATATTGTGAGTCCTTTCTCAGTAACTTTTGGATTTCTTAATGTTGATATATTTATATATATATGCATATATATGTATATGTGTATATTTATATATATCACCTTAAATACTAATTTCAACCCAGCAAAACCACTACTAGGTATATATTCAAAGGAGCATCAATCACCCCACCAAAAAGATGCCTGCACTCACATTTTATCAAAGCACTAGCCACAATGGCAACAATATAGAGCCAGCCTAGGTGCCATCTAGGTGGACTAGATAAAGAAAATATGGTACATATATACCATGGACTACCACGTGGCCATAAAAAAAATGTCCTTTGCAGTAACATGAATGCAGCTACAGATCATCATCCTAAGTGAATTAGCAAATAAAACAGAAAATTGAACCCTACATGTTCTCCCTTATTAGTGAAATGTAAATGGGCATTTGCATAGGAACAACAGATACTGGGGGTTTCCTAAAGTGGGGAGAGAGGGGAGGAAGCATTGAAAACCTATCTGCCCTCATGTACCATGTCTGCCAGCTGGGTAATGGGTTCAATAGAAGCCCAAACCACACCATCACACAACAAGGCTATGTAACACACCTACGCATGTACCCCTTGAGTCTAAAAATAAATAAATAAAATTAAAAATACTAGTTTCCCTCAATATTTTAGAACTATATAAACATCACCAACAACCTCTGCCCACTGCATTTATGAGGCTTGTCTCCACTGTCTGCCGCTTATGATTTTGCCTCTGATCAGGTTAGAAAAATCTGACAGAAACTGGAAAGGTTTATCCATTCCCCAGGATTAAGAAATGTGTCAGCACCATGGACAGCAGCACCACAGAGCGTGCCTGTGCCATAGCATTTCGTTGTATTGGATCAATTCATTTTTTGTGTCGCGTTCTTCCTTTCTCTTAGTCTAGCCCCATCTTCTCACACCAACTCCAAGTATTTACTCCCATCAGCTTGCCTCATCCAAACCACAGAATATAGTTTGATGTTATGTCTTATCAACTTAACAGCACTTGTTTGGTTTTGTATTCTATAATTTCAAGCACTTAGTAGGTTTGTATCTGATTTGGAAGATAAAACATCATATACAACTCTTGACAGGAAAACATTAAACAATAAAGCATTGCTAAGGGTTATTTAATTCAACCAATAGACATCAGCAAACCATTAACTTGTGGCAAATTCTACGGATATATGCTAAGAAGAGAGATGACGACACAGCACCAGTCAGAATCACTTCTTTTAATTTTGATAAAACCACTTCCATAAGTCCTCAATAGCCTGGAGAATTACAGCATGAAATTGTAGACTAGGAGAAAGCATAGACCATAGTCTTCAAAAGATTTGAGTTTCAAGTCATTACTGATCCACTCAGCAAATATTTGCTGGAACTTTTTGAGGAGTAGGTACCTTTTTAAGCATTGAGATGGTGAATGGAATAGTAAAAGTCTTTGCATTCATAAATACATATGTTTAGTCTAAGCAGAGAGAGAGAGAGAGAGAGAGAGAGAGAGAGAGAGAGAGAGAGAGAGAGAGAGAGACATTCCACTGATATCAGAGACACTTATGATAAGAAGATTAACATATGCAGAGTCATCTATCATACTGGGTTGGTTGTGATTAGTGCTACATTAGAAAAGCATTAAAAGTACTAAATATGCATTATTTATAATGTATACCATTTACACATATAGATAATTTATACATATACTTAATACTTATTATAATTCTTCATAACATCTCTGGAAGATTGATATCCTAGATAATGTACCCTATTCTATGAATAAGAGAAACTGACACTCAGTAAGATCAAATAACTTCGTCCAGGTCCAAGAGTTAGAAAATAAGAGATTTAGTCTTCAAATATAGGTTTTGCTATCAATATTTTCCACTATATGACTTTTTTATTATTGTCTTTTTTTCTGTGATATTTACTTATTCATTTTTCAATAGTGACTACTTTTCCCCTAAGAATAGAATAAGAATGCTGGCATTAGTTTGTAGATATTTTTGTAATAAAACCTGTATAAACAAAGCAACTAACAAAAACATTTACCTTTAGATACCACACAAACTTTTATTCAACAGATATTTAATGAGCGCCTGTACTGTCAGGCATTGTGATAAGCACTGTGAATAACGAGTTGAACAAAATAGAACTCTTCATTTTTAAGAGCTCAAATTAATATGAGGATACAAAGCACATTGTCAGTCTACTACTATAGAAGTAACACAAGAAGTGTTTCAGGAAAGGCATGGCAGGTACTGTAATTCAACATAGAAGGCATCATGACCCTGTGAGTGACTTCAAAAATTTTGTGCCCCAAGAATTTTACATGCCTCCCTACTTCCAGTTCTAGTAGCGGTAGTGCCAATTCAGTTATATTGCTCCCTGGAAGCAGCAGTATTCAAAAATGGTAGCATAAAATGGGAGAAATAGAATAAAATAATGCATTAAATTATGCATAGATAACTGTATTGAAAATCACAACTTCCTTTTCCTATTAGTCAAGTTGATCCCTCTTTTCTTAAAACACCTTGAATAGTGTTCCTTTCTTGTGATTGGCCCTTAAATGCATACCCTGATGTTCTATCTTTATTGAGTTGCGATATGTTTTATGGAACAAGATGATTGACAAGACAGTATTAAAGTTACCCTAATGATTCCAATGGGTTTCACTTCTATTTCTCCTTTTCCCCATTGAGTAGAAGCAATTAAATTTCTCTTTAGTAAATAAAATAAGCCCTTTATATTATGTACTGTCTCTGCCTGTCCGCACAGTGGCATAAAAAGTCCAAATGGTCAGGCTATTTTCTTGGCTGTAAGTTAGTTGGTTATGTTTCCTAGGGGAAATATTTCTTTCTTAAAACGTCAATCCATGTAATTCAAATTTTCTTTGAGTTATGGGGTTTCACAGTAAGAATGGTCTCTTTCAGTTCAATTTCTTGATTTCCAGATTCCTGTATTCTTGGTTTGGGGAAAATAACACTACATGTTGGATAGCAGTTTAAATCAATTATTATATGATGTAAGACAACATTTAACCGGAGGGTGTTTTCTTCCAGGTCATGCTATAAATAAGCCTTAAATAGTAACTTTGACAGCGGAAGGCTGCTATGCATAAGTTTCACTTTATATCGGCCAAATGTTTATGGTTGAAGCATTAGACATGATAGCACAAACAAATTGCTAAAACAAAAGCCTTGTTCACTTAATTTGCCATATAATAAGCTTCTTAATTGAAAGAGATGCTACAATAGATACTGTTATGGACTCAATGTTTATGTTTTCCCAAAATTTATGTGTTGAGACTTTGATTTCCAATGTGATAATATTTGGAGAACAGCATTGGAAGGTAACTGGGTATAAATGAGGTAATGAATGTGGAAGTCTCATGATGAGATTAGTGTCCTTGTAAAAGTAAATTTACTAGAGCTCCCTTCTTCTTTCTGATGTCTTTCATGCAAAGATACAAGGATATGATGATCATCTGCAAACTAGGAAGAAAGCTATCACCAGACACAAGGTCTATAGTACCTTGATCTTGAAGTTCTTAGCCTCCAGAGTCAAGAGAAAACAAATACTTTTAAGGTCACCCGATTTATGGTAATCAGTTATAACAGCCCAAGGTGATGACAATGGCATTCTGTAAGTCCACAAATTGTGATGTTGACATAACATGATAGGCCATAAATTCTTATTCAGTATAGGTATCTATTTCCAAGAATACAAATTACTATGGCCTAAATGATGAGAAGGATTCAGAATAATCAACTGGTCATTAAGTTATTGGCTTGATATCTCAGGAAATGATGTTATATATGGTTATCAATATTGGCGCTCACTGTTGCCAATATAGACATTCAACTATGGCAGTACCTAAATCAGCCTTGGTGATGATAAATTCATGTTTGTGCTCATGCATAGCCTTCTTTTTTGCAGCCAAGGCTACTTTGTATATTGGTCTACAGAACAAACATCAGTATAGCCCAGGAAAGTGGTTGATATCCACAGTATAAATTATCCTGTTTTATTGAACACTTTTTCACAGTAAATGTCCACTGTGGCCATTTATATACTACAGAATTTTTTTAAAAATTGTTGTCTCACTCTGTTACCCATGCTGGAGTTCAGTGGCAGGTTCACAGCCACCACAGCCTCAACCATCTGGGCTCAGGTAATCCTTCTGCCTCAGTCTTCCAAGTAGCTGGAACTATAGGCATGTGCCACCATGCCTGGCTAAATTTTTAATTTATTGTAGAGATGTCTCACCAAATTGTCCAGGCTGGTCTCGAACCTGACTGCACCTGGCAGTACAGAATATTAACTACATGAATGCAATTCAAAAAGTTGTAGAAAAAAATAGATGTATTGATAATAATCTTGCATACTAAGAGGATTTATATTTGTCATTAACTTCATATGCACTTGTATTTGATGCTTCTTAGTATTCTCATAGATTCTTGATCATGTCTATTTTTAGGACTCTCGGTCCTTTGCTTTACACAAGACCTTATGACAAATGATTCACATAGGCACAACCTGAATTCCTACCTCCTCATGATGGCACTGTGCTCTTCTTGTCTTCTGAGCTGAGGTTTTTCCTTTCCTGCTGAGGGGAAAAGAGGAAGGGCTCAATGCTCACACAACTTGGAAACACAGGGCCATTAAAATTCTGTGTGTGTAACTTTCACTAATGGAAGTCAATGGAGAGTGACAAAGGCCAAAATCAACCAAAATGCAATGGAAAATTATAGTCTTTCATCCAGTTTTGAGATTGAAGTTGGTTCACAAACCCAAAGGCAATTGATTGAAGGCAGAGATCAGAACTCCTTAAGGAAAGAGCCTACAATACCATCCCAATTGTATACTAAATATCCCTCTAACAATTTAATGTAAAAACTTTTAACTACCAACAAAGCTGTGATCGGGGGATATTCAAATTTTAGAGACAATTGCATACAAGTTTGCATAATTTTGGTGATCACACATGCTGAAACTATCCTCATGGCCCTCTGATGAGATTGGAAACTTATGGAGGTCAGGCAAAAATTGAGTTTGGTCCAAGTTCATTTCTGTTGTGTCTAATGAATCTGTAGACTTTGGTTTTGGTTATATCCTTGGTTTCAGAATTTATAAGTAAAAGTAATATGTTTAGTAGGTGACAAAAAACATATTGGCTCTTTATTTTGTAAAGTGATAATTATTATGGCATGTGTATGCATGTTTATATATATTTATTATATCTACATTTCTAATATTCACATGACACAGCTGATGAGACAGGAGACTGAAATGAATAATACTAGTAGACTGAAAATAAGAAATTCTAGGGAAGAAGTAGGTGCATGAACAAATGGGAATATCTCATGTTGATGTTTATCAGAGAAAATTTATCATGCAAAAGCATCTCAATAACAAGGTAAAGAAGACGAGTCACACTTTGTCATTTTAAGAAATATTTATTTACCCAAGGTTCTATATGATACTCACCAATATATCTGTTAAAAATGTAAAAATTTGAATGTTTACATTTAGGCCATCTGGAGCTGATTTTAGTATAGTGTGTAAGACAGGTATACAGTTTTTTAAAAAAATAGATACATTTTTCTAATTCCAACTTTTGATCAGTCATTTTATTTATCATTAATGTGGTGTATCACTTCCATGACATACCAAATTTCCATATATAAATAAGGATCTGTTTCTTGCTTTTCCAGTCTATTTTTTGGTCAATTTTCTATCTTCTACCTGAGTAAATATCACACAATCTCTTAATTGGAGTCTTATAGTAAGTACTGATATCTAACCTTAAAAGTCACATATTCTAGTCTCCTTTTCCTATCGTGACATTTATTTGATTTTTTTGAATCTGTGAATCAATTTGAATTTAATTACTTCTTTATGGCATTTAGTTTTCCTTAACATTAACATGCATATGTATAAGCTTGGGCCTAATCAAGAGAGGAAAACCACATAGTGAGTTAAACAGTGTTAAAAGTAAAAAGAAAAATAATGTCATCAAAAGACTCTAGAAGAAAGTGGAAGTCCAAGTTACACAATGAAAAACTATAGGGATTTTTAAAAAATAATAACAAATCATTTGTATTAAGAGTGTACAATAAGAACACAAATAGCTTAGTAGAAAAATGTACAAGAGACACAAAGGTGAATTTTATAAAAGAGAAAATGAATATTTAGTACCTGTTTAAAATTCACAGATCTCAGTACATAAATAAAATAAAAAGAAAATGGCCAACTTTATTTGCAAATCAATATCATCATGATGTCTTATTTTATACCTACTTGATTAGCACAATTAAAGTAAAATCACAGGAAAAAGTATTGTATAAGATGTGAATTCATAGCATCTTTCTATATTTTTGGTGGACATGTAAGATGGTAGAAACACTCTAGAAAATGGCTTGACCTCATTTTCTAAAGTTAAACATTATCATACATTTGTCCCAGAAAATCCACATCTGGAGTAATACTGAAAAAGAAACCATTACTCATGTAAAACAGAAGACATATGGCTGGGCTCCGTGGTTCAGCCTGTAATCTCAGCTCTTTGGGAGGCTGAAGCGAATGATTTGCTTGAGCCCGCAGGTTCGAGACGAGCCCGGCAATTTGGTGAGACCTCATCGCTAAAATAAATAGATAGATAGATAGATAGATAGATAGATAGATAGATAGATAGATAGATAGATTTAGCCAGGCGAGGTAGCGCACTCCTGTAGTTCTGCTTACTTGGGAAGCTGAGGTGGAAGGATCACAGAACCCAGCAGTTCGATGCTGGGGTGGCCGTGAGCATGTCACTGCACTCCAGCCTGAGCAACAGAGTAAGACTCCAACTCAAAAAAAAAAGAAGACATACAAAAATGTTTACAGCAGTGCTGTAGTGAATATTAGGATGAATTCTATAGTAAAACCTGGTACCACACATAAGTCTGTCATCAATGGAGTAGATGAATCAACTGTGGAAGAGTCACACATAGAATACAGAATATTATAAAGAGGTCAAAACTGTAACAACAATATGGATGACATTTTAGTGTCATGATTAATAGAAAAAAGTAACTTCCAAAAGTAACATTCATTTATAATTCTTTTTAACATTGTGTGTGGAGGGGATTGCATTTGATGTCTAATAATCCAGATAGATAGCCCTATACAGAAAGAAAAGCAAGGGAATGATAAATAGAGGATACTGGTTGATATTTACATTCTGTTAGTGAAAGCAGAGGTCTGGGCTAATGGGGAAACCTTTTAGTGAGATGTAAGCTGTCATTAAGGTTTTAGTTATCTATCTTAGGTTTCCATGTGGTTATTATATTATTAAAATAGCTAAATACATATCTAAATTAAATTGGGATAAATAAAAGAATGAGCCCCTAACCTAGCATGGGAATAGGGAAAGACTTTAAATCATAAATGTATTCTAAGCTTGTACTCACAAGATTATGATAAAATGTCACACACCGCATGGCATTTAGGAGGATAGAATCTAGCATATTCAAAGCTTGAAATCATCACTTACTTTGTAAATCACCTAATTTCTTTTGGATTTAGGTATTGTATAGATAGTATCTTCTGTCATCAGTGGGAACAATAATAGTGTCAGAATTCATGAAGTTATTATAAGGATTATGTAAAATAGAACTTATAAAATACTCACTATTAGTATTACTTAGCTCACAATATGTATACAGTGAGTCAATACACAGTAAGTACTCAATAATGATTTTCTATTTTAAAAATTTATCTCATTTAAACCTCACAAAAAAATCTGTAAAGTTATCCTGGTTTTACATATGACATTCATATTTGTTAAGACACTTTACCAAGGCCTCTTTATTTAGAATTTGAAACTAGACCTAGTGAACATCAATTAATTTCTTGTATTTTCCTTTACATCTTCCTAGTTTGTTGATTTTTGATGATAATCTGAGTTGGTTGGACACAAGAAAGGCTAAGAGTATATTCAAATAGCTTTAATTATAGATGTAAGATAATATCTATTTTTTTCTCCTAGGATTTTATCATTGAAAATACCAGGGTCACACCGAACAGATTGTATAAGGCTGTGACTTTTGATTTAGCAGGAGACAGTTGTACTTGTCCCAGGAAAGCTCAGCATGGAAGAGTAAGTTATTTCATTGACAGAGTGTAGGATTGAACCTTTAAGATTTTGCTTAAATTTAAATACTTTTGGTTATAATTCATGTAGCCTGAGAATACTTTCCAAGAATTTGCAATTGACTGAAACTTTTCTCCATGCATTGCTTTCTGAGAAACATGAATCAATAGTCAATTGTTCACAGTAATAAAATTCTACCCAAAATGTTGTAAAATACAACTCAATGTGAAATGCCATATCTTGCAGAATGAAACCATATTTAGATTTAATATTTTTATTTTATATTGAGCTGGGAGCACAGACACATTTACACATAACTTCACTCAGAGTAACAAAAGTCAACATTTTTCCAGTCAACAAACTTTACTTTCAACAACCAATAGAACAAAGTGCCAAGTTCACTCAGTTTTTTGAGTACCAAATGAGTATTTATATAACTCTGTGATGAATTTTTTTGGAACAAACAAAAAGCATTTTTTTAATAGACTGGATAGTTTTGGAATCAAGAATTTCTGATCCAACCAAAGCTTGCAACTGTCATGTCTGATAGGCTGATTTTGACATGCTACTCAGATTCAAATGCATGTGTGAATGACCACTTATGTACCTAACCCTGAATTGTACCCCACACCTTAAAACTAAAAAAATGCCTATGTGTTACTTGGCGTCTCATGGGCCATCGAAACATTAAGTGTTTCTAGGTGTGAGCTTACATAAAAACAGAATTACTTGCTAGGTTCAAATTCATAGGAAGAAAACAGACTGTCCATATTGGTCCCTAAGAATGAACCATAGAAATCTTTCTTCCAATTTCCTCATCTTGCAAAAGAAGATAGAGAAACTGACCAAATTCTCAAATGCCTGGAATCAGTGTGTGGCAGAACCAGATCCTTGGACTCTGAACACAGTGCCTTTTCCATTTCAACAATGTGATTGCAAATATCATAAACATTCATTGTCTTCTAGCCCTTGGGATAGTCCTTCTAGTCCATGTTGTCACTTTGCTTCTCACTTCCTGACAAATGCTCCACAAAGAAGAAACTGACCACAAATCCAGTTAGCAGATCGGAGTTGCACTTCTTGACCCCTCTCTCTGGTATCTTCAGCATGTCCCTCTTTATCAGATTCTTGCCTTAGCTCACATATATGCTGAATTTTCTTGTTTCTTAAATAAGATCTTCCATGGGCTCTATTTCCTGCTTATGAAATTGCATATTTCCCCTTTCTTTCACTTTCAGCTACTAGGGTTTCCGCTTTCTTGTTTGCCAGTCAGCTATTTGCTATAGCTGCTTATTTGTTGGACTTTCTTGCTTGCTTCTGCTTTGTTTGTTAGCTTGTCGGTCCCTCCGCCCCCACTATATTTTAGAGCTATGTCACAAGGAATTCCATTCTTCAGTAGTACTTTTGACTCAAGACTTCCTGCCTCACCTTTTTGGAAACATTTCCTGAGCACATTCTCTCCCTCTAGACTGGGGTAGAAGTTGTCTTATTACCTGCTATTATTGCTAGTGTTGCGAATGTTCTGTAATTACTTGTGCACTTACCCATCTACTTCATTATACTGTGAGTTCTTCTGATGCAGGAATAAAATTTGTTTTCTTTACTGCTGTATTGTTTGCAAAGTTCCTGGTACATACATTTGTGTTATTTGAATAATCCACTGCTCCTTCTGTAACATCACGAATATGGGCATTTATGGGTCAGCTCACCTTCCTGCCTTCACAGAGTGGTAAGTCATATGCCAAGACAGCTGAGCTGAACAATCTGGAAGCTATAAGGCCTTTTTAATTTCTATCTTTCATTTCTGTCCAGGCATATTCAGCTAGAAACCTCTTTTGCTTCCTTTTCTTGGCCTTATCTGCTTGAGATTTCCTCCCAGATGAGATGGGTTAACGGAAGACTGTTGGGTTACATATGGAATAAAGTATCCTGGACACTGAATCAGGTGGGTATAGCATATCTATTTCAGCAAGCTGTAAAGGACATACTGGCTAAGAAGTCAGGCAGACCAAGCAAAGGAATAATCAACTCATAAGAGTTAAAGAGGGAGAGTGAGGTTAAGAAGCAATGAGGTAGAAACTAGAAATGCCATCAGAGGCTAAGAATTTGAAACTGATCAATGGGAAAAAAAATTCCTAAGGAATTAATGAGACTGTGAGATTACCTGCCACTCTTTATTTTCAAGATGTTGAAATGCTGAGTGCGGCAAGAGGGGAATCTTTTCTTTTTCTTTTTTTTGAGTTGGAGTCTCACTCTGTTGCCCAGACTGGAGTGCAGTGATCGCTCCTGGCCACCGCAGCCTCGACCTGCTGGGCTCCGGCAATCCTTCCGCCTCAGCCTTCCAAATAGCGGGAACTACAGGTGCGCGCTACCACACCCAGCTAATTTTTTGATTTATTGTAGAGATGATGACTCACCAAGTTACCCAGGCAGGTCTCAAACCCAGGGACTCAGGCAATCCACTCACCTCAGCCTCCCAAGGTGCAGGATTACAGGCTGAGTCACCAAGCCTGGCAAGAGGTGAATCTTTAAGTGTTTGGCAAGGTTGGATGCATACTTTGGTTTTCTCAAACCCTTAGTATCAAAAATAGTTCCAGTCAAAGATTCCATCAGCCCCAGCTCTTTGGGTGATGATTAAGTTTGCTTTGATTTTTCTTTTTTCAATGGCTACTCCTCAATTGGGAAAAGAACCATGAGAACACAAAGAAATAACAAATGTGTGTGTGTGTATGTGTGTGTTTCTCCTCTAAGCCCATATTTTACCTTTCAGTTCTGCCATGTCTTCTCATAAGAAGATGTTAGGAAGGTAAGTCTGCCATACCCTAACCTGGAGATAAGTCCTTGTTATTGTTTGAGGAGTCTTCAATGTCCCATGGAGTTCTTCCTTCATGAAGAGAGTGAAGGCAAGATAACCAACACTACTCTTCTCAAGAGTTAGGACTGTGTTCTATACTTCTACTGTGACAAAATATGACAACAGATCTGGCTTTCCTTTCTCTTCACTTTACTCATCTCTCTGGAAAAAACACCTTGTATATTTAATTGCTAAAACTAGCTAACTTTTTGATCATTCTTTTTGTCTTTGCATGATTTAAGATTGAACTCAATTAAAAAAAAAAAAAAGATTGAACCAGTACCATGCCTGTTACATGGTAGGGATTTGATAAATAGACTCTTTCTTCCTTTGGCTTTCAGGGAATGGAACCTATATTCCATCTCTTCTAACTTGTCAGAGCTTTCCTTTTTAGTTTCTCTCTCATTTCAACTCCTAAATGTGAAACCTAAGTCCCACCTTACCAGTTATGAGACATGACAGAGTCTTGCTCACCAATCTTATTATTTTCTTCTTGTCAAGAAGTTCACTGCATTTCCAAGCTTTCAGGAAAATTACATTGGGGTGGACATGTGACTAGACTCTGGCGGATAGACCGTGGGTGAAAGTCATGTGGACCCCTTTCAGTCTTAGCTATAAACTCCAGACTGGGTGTTCTCCTTGCTATCTCTTCCTCTTCCATGAATGACCATGAAGAACAAGTTTTAAAGGCGGTGACATCACACAATGAAAGGAACCTGAATTCTCAAAAACAGTCACCCAGAAATTCTGTCCAACCAACAATGAGTGTAACTTCTGCAGAAAGAAAAAAATGTGTTATGTTAATCCACTGAAATTTAGGGGTTGTTTGTTACATCCATCAGCTAATTACTTTGAACTGGGACAAATTTTTACCTCTGTATCTAAATTTCTTCAAAAGAATGATGGAGGCATTCATATAAATCCTACATACACTATTGCAGAAATGATTTAAAGACAAAAGATACAAATAGGCAAGTGCAGTGATTTTCAACACCAGTAACAGTAGTCTTGTCTACTTTGTATTAAGTGGGAGCAGGGGTAAGAGAACTAGTACTTTCTGAATTCCCTTGTTGGATATCCTCTGTGTCAGGTGAATCTCATGCTGTCCAATGACTCCACGCCATAACCATAGGAGGTGGAGATTTCTATCCTGATTTTGCTGACGAGGAATCTGAGCTGGCAAGAATGTAAGTAATTTACCAAAGCCAGAAAGTGTTGCAGCCTAGATTCATATGAAACCACGAAGCATTTGCAGACTCCAAACTCTAAGCCCTAAGTTTGATATTAAGTACTTCATATGTGGTAGTTACTATTATAAAACTTGTCCTTGATTTTCTCCTATTTCTACATACTCTCCCTTGGTGACTTCACTTTCAAGCTCCAATTTCAATTAAGACTTCAACAAGAATGACTATCATGATGGTGTCTTTTCTTTTCAAGCTCCTCCCCAATCCATAAACCTCATTGCCAGGTTGAACGTATATCCTCGTAATACTCAATCAGTGCCTCAAACTCAGTAAGTACAAAGAAATCTTATCATTCATTCCATTTCCTTTTCAATCTTTTAAAAATTAATATTAATGTTTCCTATTTATTTAAATAGCATTAAAGTTTGTCCAGGCTCTTAGACTCAAAAATATAAAGGAGTTTCTGATTTCTTGTAGTGTTTTGCCTTTTGCTAACTATTCTCCAAGTTCTATCATACCTGATATCATATGCAATCTTGCATCTCTCTACTTTTTTTCTGCTCCATTAACACCAAGAGAATAAAAAAACATTTTAAAGTCATTGTGGACTACTAAAATAGCCTCACAACTGATTTGTCTCCTCATTCCTTGCCCTGCTCCTTCTGTAACATCACGAATATGGATCAGCTCACCTTCCTGCCTTCTCAGCGTGGTAAGTCATATGCCAATAAACCAACATATAAATGCTGGAAGGGTTTAAGCCTGGGAGACTGGAATAAGCTTCCCCCTTATGGTAAACTGATATGTTTATTTATTATTATTATTTTATGTTAAATTCAGGGGACACGTGCAGGTTTGCTACCTTTTGAATTAGGTATGTTGAATGATGGTAAGATTTGGGTTTCTGTTGAATTCATCGCCCAAATAGTATGGTATCCAACAGGTAGTTTTTCAGCCCTTGTTTTACTTAGGAGTTCATAATGTCTGTTTTTTTTTATCTTTTTGCCCATGTATACTCAGTGTTTAGCTCCCTGTGGAGGGAGTTTAATTGTAGGGCCTGTTCAGTTGGTTGCAAAACAAAGACCTAATGAAGAATGGTGATATATTAACCGGAAGCAAGCTGTCAGAAAACAGGCAGGCAGTCCACCAATATGACTAATCTGAGGGGCTCGTTATGCATTGGGCAGCAGGTGTGAGAGAATGGGATGGAGATGTAGTGCAATGGTTAAAGTTAGGGTTTGTGAGTCAGAGCTGAGGGAGACACATCATTTAAAGATGAATGTCTGTAGCTCTCTGTTAAATGAAAATCTTACTCCATTTCTTCACCTGCAAAGCCTTAGTAGAACCTGTCAAGAAAGTTAGGACCCAATACCTTAGCAATTCCATATTCTATGTCTGTCAGTCCCATTGCCCTCTGCTTTCCTCACCACACTTTGCCTTAGCAACCAGCCTTTTCTCCAGTTTTACCGAAACTTTAGCCCTTCCCTGAACACAGTTAACTACTTACACTTAATTTATTCATCAACCTATTTACTCATGAAAAGCAGCCTGGCATCAAGGCTAAGAACACAGATACACTAGCTAGATAAACTAGTTTTCATTTCAACTCTGTTATTTATCACTATGCAAACTTAACCTCTCTGTGCTTCATTTTTCTCACCTGTAAAATGGGGATTACATTAGCATCTATCTCATAAGCATGATAAGAGGAATAACTGAGGTTAAAAAAATAAAACCATTAGAACAATACTGGGTATTCAGTAAATGTGAACAGTAAGTGAATTCACTCACTAGTATTACACATTCAAAGAGAGCAAAGCTAAAAATGGTTAATCCACTAATGAAGTCACTCATTCAAAGGATTCTATGAGTGGTGATTAACTGCCAAATACTATATATGGCATTGAGTATTTAGTAGAAAGCAAGACAAAACAAAGTCTCCGATCTCAGGAACTTACAGTTCAATGGAGGGAGATGGACATGTAAACCTTAACTCATAAGAAAATCCATCATTAATGTCTTTGTTAAGAACGTGAAGACAGTGTGTTGAAGTGTTTCCTTTTCACCGCATCCTCTCCAGCATCTATTATTTTTTGAGTTATTGATGACGGTCATTCTGACTAGAGTTAGGTGGTATCTCGGTGTAGTTTTAATTTGCATCTCCTCGATGACTAGTGAGGCTGAACATTTTTTCGTGTGTCTGTTGGCTGCTTGTATGTCTTCTTTTGAACAGCATCTATTCATATCTTTTGCCCACTTTGTAATGGGACTGTTTGTTTTTTCTTTTCAGCATGAGTTTGAGTTCCTTGCAGATCCTTGATGTTAGGCCTTTGTCAGACAGTTCTACACAGTTGGTGGGAATGTAAACTAGTACAGCCTCTGTGGAAATCAGTGTGGTGATTCTTAAAACTCCTGAAAATTGACCTTCCATATGATCCTGCAATCCCCCTACTAGGAATATATCCGGAAGAACTCAGGTCACTCTATAAAAAAGATACCTGCACACGTATGTTTATCGCAGCATTGTTCACAATAGCAAGATCATGGAACCAACTGTGCTGCCCATCAAAAGAGGACTGAATAAAAAAATGTGGTACATATACACAATGGAATATTACACAGTCATAAAGAAGAATAAAATCATGAAATTCGCAGCAATGTGAATGGAATTAGAGCTTATAATACTGAGTGGTCTCTCACAGAAACAAAGAGATGAGTATCACATGTTCTCACTCATAACTGGACCTTGAACAACTACCGTATTACTGTAGGAAAGGGATTGAAAGTGGCGGGAAACTGTGGGGAGGGGCTTGGAGGGGATAGCTGGGATTGACAGTTGTCGATATCCAGGTGGGGAAGGGGGGCACACCTTATCAATAAGGGTACTTGCACAATAGATATTTGTATACCTAACCCACAATTTCAAAATAAAAATTAAAAAGGAGGAAAAAAAGAAAAGAGGATGTTATTCTAGGAGAGAAATAATGTGGTAACTTGTCTACTTTGTACTGGGAGCAGATAGGGAAATCCACTGGCAAAAATTACATTGAAGTCAAACATAAAGAATGAAGAAGTAGTCATACAAGGATAGGAGAGACCCGAATTTGTGCTGGCTAAAGGCTATAGAGAAAGTAGGCATGTTAAGGAAGTAGAAAAAGTTGAAAGTAGTAAGGCGGAAAATAGAGAGAAGGAGTTCTTTCCACAATTTTTCTATTTCCCCCGCAATGACTCCCCCTTACATCAATCCTCTTCCCTTATACTTTTACAACCCCCTGATTCAGACAGAAACACAAATTAAGAGTCACCTTGGCATTAATATGTTGAAGTCTTTTCTCCCTAGGTGAATTTAAGACTCCTCTGCATGGTACTCTTTAATCCTGGTTCTCAGCCACACCACGTCATAACCACTGGTCTTTCATCTATAATTACTGATTAATAAAACTCCCTCCTCCACTAGACAGTGACTTTCAGAGTCCTATTCAATCTTCAGTGCCTACTGAATTTTGGCATATGGATGATTCATGAAAGACAGAATAGTTTCTTGCAAAACACATAGATAAAAGCAGACCTGGTAGACAGAAACGCCCACTTTCTGGTCCTGGTTCTGCCATAGTGTGGTTGAAGAGCTCAGTTCATCTCTTCGGGTTTCGACTTCCTCATTCACTGAAATGAGACACAAAATAATGTTCTATGTGCTTTCTTTTCTTAATCAAGCATCATATGATTTTATAAAAATACAAGGATGTCATTAGAATGCAAAATGTGGGTCCAGAACCATATAACCAAAGAGCTTACATTCTTGAGTTTATGCTTAAGCTGGAGGCATAGGTGACAGCAGTGTCTGAGCCCTGAAGGTCCCAAACTGAGCTTGTTCCCAATATGGCACTAGCCTCTCACTAACTTACTTGACTCAGTAACACTTTTAAATGCTACTAAATCAGGTTAAATTCTTGAAACATTTTGAGTAATTTTTCTACACATCAAGATAGTTCTAAGGTGCTAAGAGTTACACATCAACTTATTAATTTTTTATTTATTAATATTTATTTAAGTACCCTTTAAGTCTGGGAACTGGCCCAGCTACAGGGAATACAGTGAATAGTAAGACTGGGTCTTTATCTCCCTGCCTCTAAGGAGCTTAAAATCTGGAGGTTGTGAAGACTGGGAATGAACAAATGACATTATAATATAAAACTCGCTGCAGTGAGTATTATTCTGGAGAGTACTAAGGGCAAAGGTCATGGGCATGAAGTGGAAGCCCACCCTAAAATGGGAATAAAGGAAGGCATTTTTGACAAGTAGACCAGTTAAAGTGAGAGTGAGTAACTACCGCACTCACGTTTTATGACTAACAGTTTAAGATTTGACCAAATGTAGTTATTTTTGCTTAAAAGAAAGCAAGCTCTAAAGAAATAGATTTTGCTCAATCTCTTTCCATTTGGAAGCTTAGAATCAGTTACGACTCATACATAGGAGTTAAATTGGGATCAAAACATTGGCCTTATTGCTAGTGCAGAAGGATTGGGGAATGAGACTGGGATCTGAAGTCCAAATCAGACTTTCTGTTCCTGTCCCCTAGCCTTGGTACCCACATATAGGAAAAGTAGAGTTTGCACATCAGATGTTTACCAGGTTGTTGCATGGAACTCATGATCTGCTCCTATCCGTGAGCCCAGAGAGGCCACATGGGCACAGGAGTGAGTCTTCTCATCTGCATTAAGAAGCTGCTCTGGCCTCTTACTCAGCTGTGCCTCCCATGTGGATAAAAAGGTGGGAGAAAAGGCTATTCTATGTGTATAATTAGGCAAAAAGAGCACCTAGAAGGGGCTGAATCAGGCAATCTTGGTTTTATCTCAATTTTGGCACAATGACAAATCATCCCTTATCCTAAGGAGAGGACTGAGTGAGAGGTGGAAAAAAAGGGAAGATGCTTTCACCTGATACTTGTAAGAGGGCCCATGGCAAAAACACAGGAAGGGGAAGCAAGTGAGTCTACCAAGCAGATATCACATGCTCTGCACATCTTTAGATTTTTGACTATTTTTTTTAGCTAAGGCTTACTCATTGCTCAGTCTTCATTCATGTATTCATTTTTATTCTCTCATTTATCAAATAACTTAATTTCCAAAATACATAAGCCTTGCTAGAGGCACAGAGGACACAAAGATGAATAAGCCATAGTTCATGCTTCAAGCAGTTCACATACTATTGGATAAAGAATAGGCCCTGGTGTTATTTATTATAATGAGAAACGATCTTCAAGGCACAACAGGGCTCTTTGCTCAAGAATAATGCAGAAGAGATAGAGGGTGAGCACATTCTCCACACACTGAAGGTAGTTTAACTTAATGGGGGGGTGGCATAGATTATTTTTGGAATTTTGAGTCAGGTTATCTGAGATAAAATTCCAGTACCCCCTAGCTCTATGTAACAGACGTCTCTGTTTTTTTTCATTTTTGAAGGCAGAAAATAATCATTTTTCCATAGGATTGTGTGTACATCAAACATGGTAAAACATCCAAGGTACTTGGCAAAGGTCTTATATATCACATGTCCTCTACCAATGTGTCATTAAAAAGCAAAACCAAATAAAACTGAAAGAAGAAAGCTCATAGCAAGTTCTATTTACTGTCTTAGGATGATAATTGACCATTGCAAGCAGGCACTTGCCCTAAACACTTGCAGTCTCTCATATTGGTCATTCTTTAGTATTCTGTCTTTTTCCCTATAAGAATTCCTATGAAAAGGAAAATTGCAATGGGCTTGTATTTAGAGACAGTAATGCCAGTAAAAGCTGAGGCTGTAGCCCCCTATTCTGTAGATTTTTGAGGAAGGTTGACTTCCAGGGTTCTGGCCAAGGGTAAAAATTAAGCCCAGCAAAACACATCTGGAAGATGACAGTGGAGTCAGTCAGACTAAGTGAGTCCCAGTGTGAATGAGTGTATGGAAAATTTTGCATATGTATCAGTGAGTACATGGGCATGTGAGTGACTGACTGAGTAAGGACTCAGGAACAAGTGGCTAGGGTTCTCCTGGTGAAGCAGCTGGTGCCACAGCTGCTCTGCTTGGTCCCTTGTGCTTCTTGGGGTGCAGAAGCTGAGCACCATTTAAAAAAAAACCCCCAACAAAGTCCTTCCCAGTAAGAAGCTGCCACGAGAGAGTGCTGGTTCCAGGTTCTGCCTCACCACTGCATTACCTGGCCGACACGGGCAGCAAGGGCTATGGAGGGAGCAAAACAAGGGAGGTGAGAGGCAGAGCCCTACTGGAGGAGACAAAAGAGACACCTATCACTATCTTGAAAACTGGGAATGAAAGTGCTCACTCACCAGGAAAGGCTTGCTCACCACAGAGTGACAAAACCAGTCCAATCTCTGTGACCAGTGGATTAACTAATCAGGGGTTGATTGTGATCCAGAAGGAATATCCTGAAAGCACAAACTCTGGAGGGACAGGATGAGTGCTGAGTCTCAGGCACCCCACCCCCAACCCTGATTCAGCCGTGGGACAAAGGATGTGGCCAGAAAAGGATGAGGAAGGTCTCCAAAGAGATCAGTGATGACTCCAAGGCTGATACAACCCCTTCCTTTCCAACAATCCTCTGAACATCAGATTCACATGGCTGGGGTACAACTAAGAGGGAAAAACCCAGGTGGAGCCTGGAGGTCAGCAACAATAGGAGGACTCTACTCCAGGATAAGCCTGGCTGGAGCACCTCCTTCCCCCTTCGGTAACTGGGGAAGAGATAATCCCATGCCTCCCCACCAGAGGGAATCCACTTGATCATACTAGAATGGGAGAGGAGGACTGAAGCCCTTCCTTCACTGGGCTGGACACTGGAGAGATTGTAAATAAGACTGAAGCTCTGCAGAAGATAGCAGAGGAACAACTACAGAACCTGCCACAGGAGGTCAGGGTTTTTAAATTTTATTTTATTTTTAAAATATTTTTTCTTTGTGCATGAATATGTATGTGAGGATTTGATCTGCATCCCCAACCACTTTTTCTTCTTTTTTTCTCCTTTTTTTCTTCTTTCATTTTTTGTGTTCTATTTATGTGTGCCTATGAAGGATTGAGTGCTCATCTTTCAGTTTTCTGTATGTTTTTGCTTTTTTGTTCTTCTCTTCTTTTAGTTTAATGTGTATGTGAGTACACATGTGAGGGTTTTATCTGAATTCCTTTTTTTCTCTTCTTTTCTATATTTTTCTCTTTCTCTTCTCCTTTCATTTTGGGCTGGCCATGGATGTGTGTATTTGGTTTTCTTCATTTTTGTTGTTCCTGTTGTTTGTTTTGTTTTGCTTTGTTGCTATTCCAGTTAATTTTGGTGCACGTGTGTGTGTGTGTGTGTGTGTGTGTGTGTGTGTGTGTAATTGTATTTTAATTTGGTTTCTGCTCTTGTTGACCTGTGTTTATTTATTTATTTTTGTGCATCTTATTTCATTCTACTTTTCTCTGTTCTTCTCATTGATGTTATTGTATCTTGGATTCAGGGTATACACACACGTACCCACTGCATCATCATATAGAGTGGTGATGGGGATTGGGTCTCAGAGAACTCATGCCACAATCAGTGAACATTATGATTTGCAAGGAGTTTCTGAATCCTAGATCCCCATCCTCCACCTTATTCAACTCTCAGAACTATAAGAGACAGTAAAACTTCCCACTCATAGTCCTGTTTCAAAAGAGAATAAATTCAGAGACCTGATCAGGGAAGAATGGAGATCAGAGCAAACTTTAGAAGTGAAAGCCTCTCCCACTGCCACTGAATAATGGAACTAAAGAGAAAAGAAAGAGATCTGCCACAAATGAAAAAAAAAAAAAAAAACCATTGGGAGAACACCAGTAATTCCCAGTGTAACAAAAAGAAAACATCTGAAAAATCAGACCTCCTAGCTCAAACAATGGAAGTCACTAATGACTGGCACCAGAATGCAACAGGGATTAGGAAGTGGATAGAAATAGTGACTAAGACTCAAGAAAGAGAAGATGTAATGCTGAAGGAACTTGTAACAGAGATTTTGGCTATGAAAAATTCCATCCTGAAACTAAATAACAAGATGACAAATATGGGAAGCAGAATAAATCAAGCAGAAGAAAGAATCTCAGAACTTGAAGACAAAAACATGAAATTAATCTGATATGTAAAATACATAGAAAGAAAACTCAAAAAAGAAAGAACAAAGCCTCCAAGAGATGTGGGATTATATCAAGAGGCCAAACCTACACCTGATTGGTATCCCAGAAGAAGAAAAGGAAATGGAGAACACCTTGGAGCAAGTATTCCAGGTCATCCAAGAAAATTTTCCCAATCTCACCAGAGAGGCAACCACACAAACATAAGAGATACAGAGAACTCCCACAAGACATCAAATGAGAAGACTAACCCCTAGACACAGAGCAATTCATCTACATGAAGTAGGAGCAAAAGAAAAAAATCATAAAGAAGCAAGAGAGAAAGGTCAGATTATCTACCAGGGAAAATTAGTTAGAAGAGTGGCTGACCTATCTGAAGAAACACTACAAGATAGAGGAGACTGGAATCCAATATCCAAAGTCCTCAAAGATAAACAATTTCAAACAAGATCAATCACATCTTTGGCCATAAATCAAGCATAAATAAATTTCACAAGATCAAAATATTGCCATGCACCTTTTCACACCACAGTGGAATAAAAATAAATATCAACTCCAACAAAATTCCTCCAAACCCCACAAAGACATGGACACTAAACAGCATAATGTGGAACAACTACTGAGCCAACACTGAAATCAAAACAGAAATTAAAGATTCCTGGAAACACGCAAAGTCCGCGGGGCAGACCCGCGCATGCGCCGGGCGTCCCTGCGGCGCGGG